>NW_024413793.1:0-23108 GCF_014898765.1 Herpailurus yagouaroundi | reverse complement strand
AAAAAAATCTTTCAATTACCCTGTATAAGTAAGTTAGAAGTGTTTGAAAAGCTTTACTGTGGACAAAGTGGAAAGAGACATAAACGCTACTCTGTGAAAATATACTTAGAGGTACCAACTTTCAACTAACATCTTGTTTCTCTAGGTGAGAAGTGTTTGAAAACCTATGCGGGGCCTAGGCAGAAAGTGCCATATGGTCAATAATGTGAAATAACACTGCAGTGAAAGACTCTTTCAACTAATATCTTTTTCACTGAAAGCAGTATGAAAACCTATGCAGGGCCCACAAGGCAAGTGTCATATACTCAACTCCATGAAAGGACACTGTGGGCAAACCATCTCCTAACATCTTGTTTCACTCAGAAGTGATTGAATACCTATGCAGGTACAATGCAGAAAGTGCCATATGCTCAACTCTGTCAAATTGCACTTTGGGGAAACCATCTTTCAACTAACATCTCATTTCATTACGTTAGAAATGTTTGAAAAAAACCTTGTGTGACCTACTTGGAAAGTGCCATATATTTGACTGTAGAAAATGTACTTAGAGAACCAAGAACTGTTTGAAAATCTATGCGGGGCACACAAGGTAAGTGCCCTCCCTCTCGAACCGTTTTTTTTTCTTCCCCTCCCCCGTGGTCTTCTGGGAAGTTTCTCAGGATCCACATAAGAGTGAAAACATATGGTATCTGTCTTTTTCTATATGACTTGCTTCACTTAGCATAACATTTTCCAGTTCCATCCACACTGCTACAAAAAGCAATGTTTCATTCTTTCTCATTGCCACGTAGTACTCCATTGAGTATATAAACCACAATTTCTTTACCCATTCGTCAGTTGATGGATATTTAGGCTCTTTACATAATTTGGCTATTGTTGAAAGTGCTGCTATAAACATGGGGTACAAGTGCCCCCATGCATCAGCACTCCTGTATCCCTTAGGTAAATTCTTAGTGCTATTGCTGGGTCATAGGGTAGGTCTATTTTTAATTTTTTGAGGAACCTCCACACTGTTTTCCAGAGTGGCTGCACCAGTTTGCATTCCCAACAACAGTGCAAGAGGGTTCCCGTTTCTCCACATCCTCGCCAGCATCTATAGTCTCCTGATTTGTTCATTTTGGCCACTCTGACTGGCGTGAGGTGATATCTCAGTGTGGTTTTGATTTCCATTTCCCTGAAGAGGAGCGATGTTGAGCATCTTTTCATGTGCCTGTTGGCCATCTGGATGTCTCCTTTAGAAGAGTATTCATGTTTTCTGCTCATTTCTTCACTGGATCATTTGTTTTTCGGGTGTGGAGTTTGGTGAGCTCTTTATAGATTTTGGATACTAGCCCTTTGTCCGATATGTCATTTGCAAATATCTTTTCCCATTCTATTGGTGGCCTTTTAGTTTTGTTGGTTTCCCTTGCTGTGCAGAAACTTGCCTTACTTCTGGTTGAAGGAGAAACAATTTTAGACATTTCATTCCCAGATTTATCCTAATCTCCTCTGTAATGTAGAAGCTTGGCCTTCCTTATAGCCCTGCCCATCCATTTTCTGTTTTCATAACTAGGTCATGGAATTCAACCAGGTGGTACTGGTATGTCAGTCACACAGCAACTTCCAGGATTTGTGATGAACTACTACTCTGGTCCTGTGCTATGTGAGAGCAATCAGTTCCTTCATACCAGAGAAGAATCATCCTCCTGTCCATGAGTGCCTGTTGCTTGACTGGCCCAGGTAGTCTCTGTGATGGGTAGCCAGGTTGCCTCCCTCCCCTGGTTGATTGAAATGTCTTCATCCTCTAAGGCAGATGGATCAGGCATGCACAGTAGACTGCAGGACAATTCAGCCCAAAAAAGCCTTACAAGGAATACTGCACCATGACTTGGTTAAGAAAAAAAAAGCACCCTTGGCAGCACTGTAACTAGTTAATCACTTCCTTGGGGGTAAGGGCATAAAAAGGAGCAAAGGTCAGGATCCTTCTCGTTCTGAAAGAAAAGTGCAAGCCTTTTGCAAAATGAGCACCCAGGTGTAAGCAATGTATGTTTCCTTTGCCTCTGCTCACAGGTATTTCTTACTATAGACAACAGCTTTTCCAGAGATTGTGTTATGCACCTCCTTGCCAGCTTCATTCTGATCTTCTTTGTAATGAAGCACTTTGGACCTCTGTGTTTTTCCCTCCTTTTTCTTTTTTTCAAACTAGGATCTTGCTGGAGTCCATTCAGAATAAGTGTCTCAGAACAATATCCTCCACTTTAAACTGAGGAGTCTGGCTGAGTCATGGTGACTCTGGCATAGACTGGCAACAGGACCTCTTGTAACTTCCCATGATATCTCTGTTGACAATGAGAGGAATAGGGAATATGAAGGTGCCAAGGTGTGTATGGGTGGATGGGTGTAGGAGGTCCCAGAGGTTTGCGGAGGGACTGGCCTTACACATGCAGCAAAGAGAAATGAAGGTAAATATACATGCCCAGCATTACCCATTCCCATCTGTAATGTAGATCATGGCCTCCTTTGTAGCCATTCCCACAAATTTGCTATTTTCTAAGTCCTTGGTCACATTCAGGGGTGATTGGGCTTCCACTCACTTCACACAGCAGAGCCCACAGATTGGTGCTAAACTCCCACTCTGGTCCTTTTCTGTGTGAGAGCAAACAGTAACTTCAAATCAAAGGAAGGATGGCCTTCTTGTCCCCGAGTGCTTCGTGCTTGGCCAAATCTGGTAAGTGCAGTGAAGGATAGAAATACCTTCATTCTGAGCTGAACATAATTCCCATATGCACACTATGCTTCAGGACTTGGTCAGAACCAAGAGGGCCCTTTCAAGAACTACTGCATCAGTTCCAGGCTCCAAATACTTGATCACCAGCTAGGTACAGGAACCCCTTACCTCTAAATCAATGCTGATTCTATTTAATGGTGGGAAGCACAGGAAAAACCACCAAATACAGCTTTTCCCGTTTGTTAGTGAACAATACATAACTCCCGAAGAATTTCACTCTTGGGTGTTGTCAATGGAGTATTCCTTTTACACTAGCCCTCAGGTCTTTCTTGCGCCCCAGCCAGCCAGCCTGCCAGGAGACAGAAGCAGGCACTTAATTCTAACTTTAGCCCATTTTCTTCTGTAATGAAGACCTTTGATCTTCAGATTGCCTATTTGCATTGTATTGCTTTAAAAAAAACTAGGTTGTACCTGGGAGCCATTCAGAGCAAGAGCCTCAGAAGGATGTACCTTATTTACACTAAAACTTTCCAGAATCCATGGATCTGTGTCAGAAACACAGGTCAGGTCCAACCATTAGTGTGGAGTTCCCAGGCAGTTCCTGAGCCAATTGACAGCTCTCAGTGTCTGGTATCCCAGAGGTAAGCAGGTCCCTCTGTCCCTGGGGGCTTGGTGCTTAGTCATCTAGAGTCATAGCAGGGATGGGTAACCAGATGGCCTCCCTCCCCTGGCTGACAGAGGTGCCTTCATCCTGAAGAGTAGATGGTTCATGCATGTGTACTCTGACTCACGCCATGGTTAGTGCCCAAAGGGACTTCAATGTAAACATTGGATCCAGGCCCGGTTCTAACCACTTGACCATCAGCCAGAAGCCACAAACAGCCACAGCTTTAGCACTGCCGCCCTTCCTCTAATGGGAAAGGTCAAGAAACAGGCCCAAATACAGGGATTTCCCTCTTTTTCTGAAGGAAGAATGTAGACCCTTTGCTGACAGGGCTTCCGGGTATAGCCTGTAGGGGGCCCCCTTCACCAAAGTCCACATGTCTTGCCTATTCCTGAGAGAAACTGCTTGCAAGGAGATGGCACTAGTCACTTCATTCTCCACATGATCATTCCTCATTCCTAGTGAAGCACTCTGGCCTTCTGTGGATCCATTTTCACCCTTTTGCTCTATATTCACTAGGTCCTCTCTGAGGTCCATTCCATGTAGTCTCTCAGAGGAATATCCTTGGCATTCAGCTGGAAACCCTCATCTCATCCTTGTGACTATATGATCGGTTTGGCCACAGGACCCTGGAAAGTTGGTGTCTAAAATATGCAGGCACTCAGAGACCTAGAGCATTGGAAGGCCCAGGTTAGAACATTTGCACTTAGGCTGGGCCAGAGGACTGGGAAGGGTGCTAGACTCCTTTCTTGGCTGAGGGGACATGAAGTTACACAGCCCCTTTCCAAATTGTTCCCATTCTCATTGGATATTTGTAACTTTGGCCTTCCTTATGGACATTCCTTTCCCATGGTTCTTTGTATAACTATTTCCTTGTTTATATTTAGGAATCATAGAGCTGCTACTCACTCAACCCGTGTCTAGCAATAGATTTTCAGACAAGCCTGCCCATGTTGGAGGTGAGGCCCAAGCCAGGCAGCCCAACCACTACTAATGAGAGCACTTGCACTTATTCAGTCTTGGATTTACCTTCCATCTAGGGCACAGATGGACCAAGGGACCACAGGTATCATTATTCAGTGCAGATCACCACCAAGTGAGATTTCTGGGTCAGGTGCAAAGGCATGAACAGCCTTATGCATCAGGCAGTGCCATAGCAGCCTCAGTGGCCCAGCAAAACCACTTGTGGTCCTGGTGTGGCAAACATGGCACTGGCCTGTGCAGTGCTGTCCTGCGTCAGCATACTCAACAGTAGCCACAGTGACATTTCTGGCTAGCATGACTAGGCCCACATCATCCCCAAAGACCTTGGCAAAAGGCAGAGACTGGCAGATAGGGGTGAACCCAGGAGGGCAGCACTTGGTCTTTTCCTCCTTACCAGCTCACTTCTCCCATCCCACGTTTGGAAGATAAACATTCTCTCACATTTGTACCCTCATATGAAACGGATAAGTATGATATGATGTGGTGAAGGAAGCCAGGGATATTCTATAATGAGGATGTTTTGAGTCAAATGCTGCCCAGTATGCAATATTCCTGGAAGAAACGCAGAGGGTGGTACTAGAGCTGGGTTGCCTTGTTTATTCACATATCATTAGTGTTGCACTGGTTTAATATAAATAGATGTTGCCCTGGGCATCATTCAGTTACTGTAACAAATGCCCATTTTATAGTTATTTTGTCTTTTCAAGATGCTTGAAACCTGAGAGGTTCTGAGGATCTTCTGTGGCAAAAAAAAACCAAAAAAAACAAAACACAGTTCTGTGAGACTCAGGCAAAGATAAACCATCATACAGGGAAAACTATCCTGCTGAAGAGCCAGGGGCCCTTAGGCCAAACATCTGCCAAAGTCACAATGGCTAGACCAGAATCCCCAGGTCAGGGCCCACGATATGACTGTAAAAGTTAAAATAGAGTAAAGGCGTGAAAATGGTTAGAGGGAGGGCCACAGTTCTGTATAAGGGATAATGAAGTGACATGACTGGCACAGCTCACTGACTGACTCAGGAAGTAGAAACACCTGTGGGCTTTGGCAAATGGTTGGATACATAAGTTCCACCTGTAGGCCTTGTCAGCAAGAAGCCTGCCAAGATTCTTCTTTCAGAATCAGTGGGAAAGACCTGGCTCTGCGTAGGTGTCCTGCCCTTGCCATCAGTACATAGGGGTGGCCATGATACAATTGTAGGAGGGCTGGGCTCCCCGATGATGGAAGTGTTTGGAAGCAGGTCGTGTTGAAGAATTCCATCCAAAGGTACTTTCTGTGCTGAGCAGATCCTGGACCATCCTGCCCACATGAAAACCTGCTGTTTTTCAAAAGGAATGGATCTCCATTAGTGAGGGGAGGGAGGCCAACTAACCCTAACCCATGCTCATGTATACACTAGCCAGCTAAGCAACATAATGTGTTCAGGGAGAGAAGGGCCAGATTTCATCCGGGATAATAGACCCGTATACCTTCAATTTCCTCAGGAACTGACAGGGAAACTGGCACCATTCATACATCCATTGCTCCTGGAACATGAATGGAGAACTAGCTAGGGAAGCAGCTTGGGATATGCGTGAGTACAAGCAGTGCCAAGATCTGCATCTCCAAAGGGCTGGCGTCCATCGACGAAAAAGATATCTTTCTTAATAACTCTCAATCCAGAGAGGAGGCCAGGTCCTTTCCTAAAACCTCTGGCTTACCTTACACAAAAGTATTCTCCACCAGCCACCTACAGATGTTCTAGGCCTGGTGATGTCCACAAATTCTGAAACACAACTGCACGATTCCTGTGGCCAAACCTACTGCACACTCACCAGGATTGCACCAGACTCCCAGCTTAAAAGGAAAGTACATGATTCTGAGTGAAGAGATCTGAAACAATTGGTGGGAGACTCTTGTTTCTAAGGAAAAAGAATTTACTATAGCTATAAACACCTACTAAGCAACAAGAGCTCAGGGACATGAGAATCAATTGTCCTCTGGGACATCAGACACACACAACTCTCCACTGGCTCAGGAACTGACTGGAAACTCACAATCATTGTAACTCAGTTGTCTAAGGGAGTTTCACATGGTCTCAGTGTGTGAAGTGAGACCAAATTAGAAAATCAGCAATGGGAGAGGAATTACTACAAGATGAGTCAAAGCTATCCATTGAAATGAGCATGGGTAAAATCGAGGAAGGAGACCTCTACTTTCCCTTCCTTTTGTCCCATAAAGGAGGCAGGATTCACCACTAACTTCTGGCTTAGTCTACCCACAAGAATTCTCCCTGGGCACCTTCACACACCTTAGGTTTGGGGGAGGCCACATCATTCTGAAACCAAATTGAGAAGGACCCAATGCAGTCTCTCTGTTACTATCAGACACCACGAAACCTGCAAACTGAAAAAAGAGGATATTACTCTAAGACTCTGTTTGGAATAGTCTTCATGCAAACCCTCTTTCATCAAAAGGACAAAGGGGTTGCGGTGGAGACACACACTGCCAGAGTTGTTCATCACACATGAGACTTGGAGAATGTTGAGAATGAAGTACCCAGTTCAGTCTCCTATCAACTGGGTTGTATCTGGAATAAGAAACACCTGTGGTTTTAGCCACCAGAGCACTCTGAACAACTATACCTGAGAGCTTTGTCAGCATGAAGCCTGCATGCTTTCTTTGGGAGCCAATGGTTTCTGGTTTGTTCTATCCTTGCCACATTTCCCATCAGTTGAGGAAGTTAGCAGTGCTTGAGTTGTACCTATTGGGTTCTGAGGGCTTTTGTTCAGGAACCTGCAACAACGACTTGGTTCCCTAATTCCTGGCAATGGCTCTTCCAATGCTGACCCTTCCTCATTCATACTGCCCACGTTCAAACTGTGTGCTTCTCATAATGAAGGCAACTGAATCATCCAGTTCAGGGAGGCAAGTTGGCTCCCCTTCACCCTCCATAGTACAGCAGGCCAAGCACCAAGCTCCTAAGGACTAAAGACCTTGTTTTCTTTGGTAGAGGAGAGCCTGATAACTCTCACTGAAACACAGGGGCAGAGTAAGAGTTTGAAGCCAACCCAGGAATGCCAGCTGAGTGAGTGATGGCTACATGGTCACTATGAGTGAAAAAATATAAATTGTCAGAAATACAGCAAGGGTAAGGAAGTACACGCCAGGTAGGCCAAATCTAGACATTTCAGGAGATGTGTTGCATTATTTGCCCTTGGTCCAGAAGGAAGCCAGCTCCCTGCCCAAGTCTCTGGCTCAGCCAACACACAAAACATACTCAGCTGGTCTGCTTCAAATGCCCTGGGCCTCTGAATCACCACATAATTTGAAACCCGTGAATTAACAAAGATAGAGCCCCATGGCAAAACCTCTCCCCTAGTCACAAGTACTGGACCATAATCCCAGATGGAAGGCCGAGGATAAGACTCTTGAGACACTGACTCTGAACAGATTGTGAGAAGAACCTTGTTTCTACAAGAGAGCAACGATGTGTCAAGGTGGATACGGAGGGCCAGAGTTCTTCAGACCTTGGATGAGGAATTCTATTGGGAATGGAGTGCCCAGCACCAGCTACTGGCAATATGGCCCCAAGAAGAAACACCAGAGGGATTAGGCAAAGGGGCCCTCTAGTGTCTCCATCTGGGAGCCCTTGCTCCCAGGCCTGCCTTCTTCCTTCAGAAGGACCTAGAAAGCCCTGGGACTTGTCTGATTTTCTTGCTATTCCCATCATTGAATGGAGTAGGCAGTGAAAGTGCTGTAGCTGGGACCTTCCCCCATCTGTGGTCCCAAAGTGTGAAGAGGGCTTCCTGTGAGGGCTTTTTATGTGCTGACTAGCTTCTGGAGCCTACTGATCCTTTGTGAACTGTCTACTTTTCTGAATGAAAATACCTCTATCTGTCAGAGCAAGGAGGTGATCTGTCTCCACTCCCCCCCACCCCTTGCAACAAACAGCCAAGCACCAAAGTCAGGAGTAGGTGGGCTATTCTTTGGGATATCCTAAGCTCATAGTTGTTATTGAGCACGGGACCCAGTGGGAAGTCCACGCCCATGCCTGGGCACCTGCTGAGTTAATGCCAGATCCACAGCTCCTAAGGATGAATGAAGAGGCAGTCAGAAGCACAAGAATGGCTTCAGCCAGAACCAAAGGGTATTCAATATTTCCATCCAATGGGAATACGGTCAGTGTGGAATGGAGATGCTTATCTTCCTTTCCCATAGGCCCAGCAAGGAAACCAGCTCCTGCTGATATCTTTTACCTGTCCTCCCCGCAAACAATTCTCAACTGGTCCCCTTCTGATGCCCAGAACTCTAGATGTCCAAGTAGTCCTGAAACCAAGAGGCCTGGATTCCTTTGGCTCCACCTGTACAACAGTCATGAGTGCTGGTCCCCATTGGACATCTGCAAGCCAGAGATAGTGCTCTGAGATACTGAATTTGTAGGGACCCCAAGACGAACCCTCATGGATGATAAAGCAATGTCATGAAACTGGAAACACTGAGGGCCAGAGTTCTTCATGTTTAGAAGAACCTGACTAGCACAATGTATTCAGAAGCTGGCTTGCTGAGGACTCACAAAAACCTTTGTGGACATTTACTACAGGAGTGCTCCAAACAATGCTTATTTGGGCCCTGTGAACAAAAGGTCCACCTTCTCCCTTGAGAAACAGAGGGTAACTATGGCTACTGGTGTGCTTCTGCCCATCGTATCCATCAAGAGAGGCATCAGAGTTTCTGAGTTATGCAGAAGGTGCTTCCATGTAACGATCAAGAGGCAGGAATGAGGCCTTGGTGTAGTGTATATTCAAAAGGCTTTGGGGGCACTGATCAGGTCATGGAGCATGCTGAACATGCACAGACTTTTTCTTAAGGCGGGTAGCTCCATCCATTAGGGTAGGGGTCCATATGGCTACCCATTCCCATGATACTGTAGCCGGCACAGCACCTAGGGCTCAGAGACAGAGGGCTAGGTGTCCTCTGGGATATCAGACTCTGAGAGCACTGCATTGGCTCAGGAAAGCGTAGAAAGACACGTCCACACCAGGGACCTTGGTTGTTGTAGGGGACAGACACTGGGTCTCTGTGTGTGAACTGAGATTTAGCTGGGAAAGCAGAAATGAGAGAGGAATGACAACAAATAAGGTGAGTAAAAGCTGTGTATTCAAACTGGATGGGAGACACTGAGGAAGGAGACTACCAACTTCACTTCCCCATATCCCACACAGGAGGAGGGGTCCACCCCCAACCTCTGGCTTAGCCAACCTGCAAGCATTCTCCCTGTGCACCTGCACACACCCTGGGTTTTGGGAGGGCCACATCATTCTGAAACAAAATTCAGAAAGGACCAAAGAAATACCTCTATCACCATGACAAAAGCACCACCAAGCTCCCAAGCTGAAAGAAGGTAATATTACTCTGAGGCCCTGTCTTGGAATAATTTCCATGCAAACCATCTCTCATCAAAATTGCGAAGGTGTGGCAATGGATACGCACATTGTCAGAGTTTTTCATCACACAGGATTTGTAGAAAGTTGAGAATGAACTACCAAGTGCAGTCTTCTATCACCCAGGTTATATACAGAATAAGAAATGTCTGTGGGCTTAGGCCAAGGGAGTCCTCTGAGGGACTACACCTGGGAAACTTGTCAAAAAGAAGCCTGCCTTATATCTTAAGGAGCCAGGGATTTCTGGCTTTGTCTATCCCTGCCACTCTTGCCATCAGTTAATGGCGACAACTGTGTTTGAGCTGTAGCTATTGGGTTCTGAGGGCTCTTGCTCAGGAATCTACAACAAGCACTTGGTTACCTAATTCCTGGCAAGGGTTCTTCCAATACTGACCCCCTGCCTGTTCCTACTGCCCATGTGCAAACTGCTTCTTAGAATCAAGGCACCTCAGTCATCCAGGTCAGTGAGGCAAGCTGGCTCCCCTTCACCCTCCATAGCACAGCAGTCCAAGCACGAAGCACCCAGGGATTCAATGCCTTCTTTCCTTTGGTAGAGCAGAGCCTGATAGCCATCACTAAGCACAGGAGCAGAGTGGAGTTTACAGCCTACACAGGGATACCAGCTGAGTAAAGGGTCCATGGCTCCTATGGGAGAAAACAGTAAATTGTCAGGAATACAGTAAGGGATGGATATGGGTGCCATGTGGGCCAAAGCTAAATATTTCCAGTGGGAATGGGGATCCACTTGGAAAGAAGATGTCTTGCTTCATTTGCCCTCGACCCAGAAGGAGACCAGCTCCCTACCCAAATGTCTGGCCCGGTATACACACTAAATATCCGCTGCTGACTCCCTTCAAATGCCCTGGGCCTCTTATTGCTGTTTATGAAACCCAGTGAATGAAGGAATAAGGATCCCTGTGGAAAAACTTGCCCCCAGTCACAGGACTGGACCAGGCTCCCAGGAGGAAGGCAGAGGATAGGACTCTTAAGACACAGATTCTGAATGGATTGCAGGAAGAACCATGTTTCCACGAGAGATCAAGGATGTGTCAAGGTGAATAAGGAAGGCCAGAGCTCTTCAGGGCTTGTAAGAGGAATTCTATGGAGATGGGAATGCCCAGGCCCTGTTCCTGGCAACCTGGGTGTAAGAAGAAGACCAGAGGAATTAGGCAAAAACACCCTCTAGAGTCTCCATCTGAGAGCCCTGTCAGCACTAGGCCTGCCTTACTCCTTCAGAAGGACCTAGAGAGTGCTGCAACTTGGTGTTCTTTCCATGCTTTTCCCATCATTGAATGGAGTGAGCAGTGACAGTGCTATAACTGAGAGGTGCCCCTAGCTGTGGTTCCAAAGTGTGGAAAGCGGCATTGGTGTCATCTTCCTGTAAAGGGGTCTTTCTGTATGACCAACTTCTGGAGCCTACTGCTCCTGTATGAACTGTATGCTTTTCATAAGGAAGGCACTTCAATCAGGCAGAACATGGAGGCAAGCTGGCTCCCTTCACACCACCCCTTGCTACAGACAGCCAAGTACAAATCTCACGAAAAGGAAGGCTATTCTTTTTGGGGATATCTGATCCTCATGGATGTTACTGAGCACGGGAACCAGGGAAAAAATGATGCCCATACCTGTGTGCCTGCTGAGTGCCAGCTCAATGGATCCTAAGGGTGAATGGAGAGGCAGTCAGAAACATAGGAATGGAGACAGAATGGCTACAGCCATGACAAAAGTGTGTTCAATGTTTCCATATAATGGGAATGTGATCAGTGTGGAATGGAAATATTTATCTTCATTTCACCTAGGCCCAGCAAGGAATCCAGCTGCCCACTCTTACATCTGGCCCAGCCAGATGCAAAATTCAAAATCTCTATCACCATCACTAGCACACAACCAACCAAGGTGAAACAAGAGGATGTTACTCTGGAACACTGTCCTGGAATAGTGTCCGTGCAAACCCTCTTTAATCAGAAAAGTTCAGGAATGGCAATGGAGACACACGCTGCCAGAGTTCTTCACCACACATGAGATTTGGAGAAAGTTGAGAATGAAGTACCCAACCCTGTCTCTTATCAACTAGGTCATATCAGAATAGGAAAGTCCTGTGGGATTAGACCAAGGGGGCCTTCTGAAGATCTACACATGGGAGCCCTGTCAGCAAGAAGCCTGCCTTCTTTCTTAAAGAGCCAGGTATTTCTGGCTTGGCTTATCCCTGCAACGTTTCCCATAAGATTAAGGACGCAGCAGTGTTTGAGCTGTAGCTATGGGGTTCTGAGGGCTCTTGCTCAGGAATCTGCAACAAACACTTGGTTACCTAATTCCTGGCAAGGATTATCCCAATATTGACCCCCTCCTCCTTCGTACTTCCCATGTGCAAACTGGCTGCTTCTCAGAATGAAGGAACTTCAGTCATCCAGGTCAGGGAGCAAGCTGGCTCCCCTTCACCCTCCATAGCACAGCAGGCCAAGCACCATGCACCCAGGTACTCAAGGCCTTCTTTCCTTTGGTAGAGCAGAGCCTGATAGCTCTCACTGAGCACAGGAGCAGAGTGGGAGATTGCGGCCTAGCCAGGTTTGTCAGCTGAATTAGTGATGCCTCCATGGCAACTAACGGAGAAATAAATACATTCTCAGAAACACAGCAAGGTGAAGGAAGTTTTCCCCAGGTGGGCCAAACTCACCATTTCAAGTGAGAATGCGTATCCACTTTTGAAAGAAGATTTTTTGCTTCATTTACCCTCATCCCAGACAGAAGGAGGCGGCATACATGCCATACATCCTCTGCTAGATCCCTTAAAATGCCCTGGGCCCAGAATGGTCACATACTTCTGAAACCCAGTAATTTAATGAATAAAGGGACCTGTGGCAAAAAAAAAAAACTCTCCCACAGTGACAAGGACTCGACTAGACTCTCAGGTGGAAGGCAAAAGATAGAACTGTTGAGACACTGATTCTGAAAAGATTGTGAGAATAACCTTGTTTCTTCAAGAGAGCAATGATGTGTCAAGGTGGATGAGGAGGGCCAGAGTTCTTCAGAGCTTGGATGGGGGAATTCTATGGAGAAGGCAGTGCCCTGCATTGGCTCCTGGCAGTCTGGGTATAAGAAGAAGCTTATGCCAAAGCGCCAATAGTGTCTCCATATGGGAGCCCTGTCAGCACCAGGCCTGCCTTCCTCCTTCCAAAGTACTTAGGGCACTTTGGGCCTTAGTCAGCTTTTGTTGTTTTTCCAGTCATTGAATGGAGTGACCAGCGACAGTGATATAGCTGGGAGGTTCCCCCAGCTGTGGCTCCAAAGTGTGGAGAGGGGCATTGGTGCCCTCTTTTGGTAAGATGCTCTTTCTGTGCTGACCAGCTTCTGGAGCCTTCAGCTCCTGTGTGAACTTTCTGCTTTAAAGAAGGAAGGCACACTAATCAGGCGGAGCAGAAAGGCGAGCTGGCTCCACTCCCCCCACTTCTTGCTACAACAGCCAAGCATCAAGGTCAGGGTATGGGGGCCCATTCTCCTTTGGGATGTCTATCAGATTCCAATGGCTATAACTGAGCATGAAACCAAGTGGGATCCGACGCACATCCAAGGGTGCCTGCTGAGTGCTAGCTCCAAGATTCCTAAGGGTGAATGAAGAGGCAATCAGAAACACAGGAACGGAGAGGATATGGCTGCAGCCATGACCAAAGTGCATTCAATATTTCCATCCAGTAGGAATGCGGTCAGTGTGGAATGGAGATGTTTATCTTCATTTCCACTAGGTCCAGCAATGGGGAGACCTCCACGCTAAAATATCTGGCCCAGCCTCCCCACACACAGCCCTGGCTGGACCCCTCCCAATTCCCTAGCTCTTTGGATGTCCATGTAGACCTGAAACCAAAAGGCCAAGACCACTTTAGCTCCACCTGTCCCACAGACACAAGGACTGGTCCCCGTGGGACACTTGCAAGCTAGAGATAATACTCTGAAAGACTGCATTTGTATGGTCCCCAAGACAAATCTTGATGGATGATAAAACAATGACATGAAGCTGGAAACCATGAGGGTCATACTTCTTCATGTTTAGAAGAACCTGACTAGCCCAATGTATTCACAAGCTGGTTTGCCTAGGAATCACGAGGACCTTTTGTGGGTTTTGGCTCCAGGAGTTCTGCAAGGATACCCATTGGAGCTCAGTGAGCAAGAGACACACATTCTCCCTTAAGAAATAGAGGGAAACACTGGCTTCTAGTGCGTTTCTGCCCATCATATACATCGAGAGGGTCAGCAGTGGATCTGAGATAATGAAGAATGTGTTTCCATGTGACATTCATGAGGGGGGAAAGAGGTCTTGGTGCACTATTTATTCAAAGGTCTTTTTGTGAACTAAGTTCGTGGAGCATGATGCACTTGCCAGACTGTGCTTTCGATTGAAGGCAGCTCTACCAATGGGTAGGTGGCTACCCATTCCCATGATACCATAACTTGCCCACTAACAAAGGCTCAGGAACATGGAGAATAGATACCCTCTGAGACATCACACTCTGAGAGCCATTCATCAGGTCAGGAAAGGCTTGGAAACTCACCTTCAAATCGGGGATGTCGTTTGCTAGAGGGGATAGAAACAGGGTCTCCATGTGTGAACTGAGACCAAGTTAGGAAAGCAGAAATTGGAGAGGAATGACTCCAGGGTGAGTCAAAGTTGTGCATTCAAATGGGCACAAGGGAAACCGAGGAAAGAGACCCTGACTTTCCCTTCCCCTTGACCCAAACAGGAGTTGGGATCCACCCCAAACTTCAGGCTTAGCCTACCGACCAGCATTATTCCTGGACACCTTCACACACCCTGGGTATGGGCAGGGCCATATCATTCTGAAACCAAATTGAGAAGGACCCAATGCAAAATCTTTATCATCATCACTAGCATACCACCAAACTCACACGTTGAAACAAGAGGATGTTATTCTGGAACACTGTCCTGGAATAGTGTCCATGCAAATCCTCTTTCATCAAAAAAGTTCAGAAATGGCAATGGAGACACACACTGCTAGAGTTCCTCACCACGCATGAGATTTGGAGAAAGCTGAGAATGAAATATCCAGCGCAGTCTTCCATCAAACAGAATGAGAAAGTCCTGTGGAATTAGGCCAAAGGGCCTTCTGAAGTACTTCACCTGGGAACCCTGTCAGCAAGAAGACTTCCTTCTTTCTTAAAGAGCCAGGGATTTCTGGCTTGGCCTATCCCTGCCACGTTTCCCATCAGTTGAGAGAGGCAGCAGTTTTTGAGCTGTAGCTATGGGGTTCTGAGGGCTCTTGCTCAGGAGTTTGCAATAAGGACTTGGTTCCCTAATTCCTGGCAAGGGCTCTTCCAGTGCTGACCCCTCCTAGTTCCTACTGCCCATGTGCAAACTGTCTGCTTCTCTGAATGAAGGCATCTCAGTCATCCAGGTCAGGGAGGCAAGCTGGCTCCCCTCCACCCTCCATAGCACAGCAGGCCAAGCACCAAGCACCCATGGACTCAAGGTCTTCTTTCTCTTGGTAGAGCAGAGCCTATTAGCTCTCACTGAACATAGGAGCAGAGTGGAAGGTTGCAGCCTAGCCAGGGTGGCCAGCTGAATTAGTGATGGCTCTGTGTCACCTAAGGGAGAAAAACACACTGTGAGACACAAGGCAAGGGAAAAGGGTGCCATGTCGACCAAAGCTCAACAGTTATTGGAGAATGGGTATCCACTTGGAAAGATGGCTTTCTTCATATGCCTCTTCCCAGAAAGAGGCCTTCTCTATGCCCAAATCTCTGGCCTAGCCTAAACACCAGATATCCTCCACTGGTCCCCTTCTTATCTCTGGGCCCTGAATGGCTGCATATTTCTGAAACCCAGTGAATTAATAACGAAGTAGCCCTGTAGCAACGTCTCTCCCACTGTCGCAAGCACTGCATCAGTCTCCCAGGTGGAAGACAGGGGCTAGACCCTTGAGACACTCACTGATTCTGAATGGACTGTGAGTAGAGCCTTGTTTCTACAACAGAACAAAGGTGTCAAGGTGGATAAGGAGGGCCAGAGATCTTCAGAGATTCGAAGGGCTATTCTATGGAGAAAGGAGTGCCCCACACCAACTCCTGGCAACCTTGTTGGCTGTAAGAAGAAGAGGAACCAACAGAGGGCTTAGGCAAAAGTGTCCTCTAGAGTCTCCTTCTGGGAGCTCTGTTAGCAACAGGACTGCTTTATTCCTACAGAAGGGCCTATAGAACCCCGGGACTTGGTTTGCTTTTGTTGCATTTCCCATCATTGAATGGAGTGAACAGTGACAGTGTTGTAACTTGGAGGTTCTCAGAGTTGAGGCTCCAGGTTGTGGGCAGGGACATTGGTGTCTCTTCAGTACAAAGCTCTTTCTGTACTGACCAGCTTCTGAAGCCTACTGCTCCTGTGTGAATTGTCAGCTTTTCAGCAGGAGGACTTCTCAATCAGGCAGGTCAAGGAGGTGAGCTGGCTCCCCTCCACCCTGCTCCTGGCTACAAACAGCCAAGTACCAAAGTCAGGGATAAGAGGGCTATTCTTTGTGATATCCGATGCTCATGGCTGGTACTGAGCCCAGGACTGAGTGTGAAGCCGATGCCTTTCCCTGGGTGCCTGCTTAGTGAGTGCCAGCCCCAAGGCTCTTAAGAGGGAATGAAGAGGCAGTCAGAAACACAGGAAGGGAGAGGGTATGGTGCAGCCAGAACGAAAGGGCATTCAATATTTCCATCAAATGTGAATGCAATCATGTGGAATGGAGATGATTATCTTCATTTCCCCTAGGACCACCAAAGGGGCCAGCTTCCCGCTATGTCTGGCCCAGCCTCCACACAAACAGCTATCGCCTGGACCCCTTCCAAAGCCTTAGTGCTATGGATTTCCATGTAGTTCTGAAAGCAAAAAGCCAGGGACGCTTTGGCTCCACCTGTCCCAAAGTCACAAGGGCTGGCTCCTTTGGACATCTGCAGCTGAATGTAATACTCTGAAAGCCTGAGTTTTTATGGACCCGAGGAGGAACCTTGATGGATGATAAAGCAGTGTCATGAGATTGGATGCACTGAGGGCCAAAGTTCTTCATGTTCAGAAGAACCGGACAGGCACAATGAATTCATAATGTGTCTTTGTCAGGAATCACAAGAACATTTGGGACCTTGGGTTACAGGGGTTCTCCACAGGATGTCTTTTGGAGCCCTGTGAGCAAGAAGCCACAATCTCCCTTTAGAAATAGAGGGGTCTAGAGCCTGGGTGGCTCAGCCCATTGGGTGACTGACTACAGCTCAGGTCATCATCTTGTGGTTTGTGGGTTCGAGCTTCGCATCGAGCTCTGTGCTTAATGCATGCTCTGAGCCTTGAGACTGCTTAGGATTTTGTGTCTCCTTCTCTCTCTGCCCCTCCCACGCTTGTGCTGTCTCACTCTGTCTCTCAAAAATAAATAAATGTACAAAATAATTTTAAAAGGAAATAAAGGGGAAATTTGGCCTCTGGTATGCTTCTGCCCATCCTATTAGTAGAGAGGGGCAATATCGGCTGTGATATATGAAGAATATGCTTCCGTGTGACGATCATATTCTGAGAACAAGGCCCTGCTGCTCTAAGTATTCGAAACAGTTTTGTGCGCTGATCAGGAAGAGGATCATGGTGCATATGCATGAACTTTCTGTTCAATTGAGTGTAGCTCCCTCCATTAATGGTAAGGGTCCATGGGGCTACCCATTTGCACTATGCTGTAGCCTGACCACCACCAGGAGCTCAGGGACAGGGGAGCCAGCTGTCCTCTGGCAAATCACCTCTGGGAGCCTTTCATTGGGTCAGGAAAGGCTTGGAAACTCACACCTCAACTGGGGACCTCGGTTACTGTAGGGGACAGAGGGTAGGGTAACCGTGTGTGAACTGAGACCAAGTTAAGAAAGCAACAATGGGAAAGGAAAGACTACAAATTGAGCCAAAGCTGTTCATTCAAAAGGACACGGGGGAACCTGAGGACAGTTACCATGACCTTCGCCTCACCTTGCCCCACACAGGAGATGGCAACCAACCACAACCATGGGTTTGCCTACCCATGAGCATTCTCCCTGGGCATCTTCACATACTCTGGGTATGGGGAGGACATCATTCTGAAACCAAATTGGGAAGGTCCCAATACAATACTTCTATCACCACCACAGGCACAAACCAAAATCCCAAGTTGAAACAAGAGGATATTACTCTGAGAAACTGTGCCAGAATAGTGTGCATGGATACCCTATTTCATAAAAAAAGTGTGGAAAAGGAGACACAGGTCTTGACTACACACGAGATTTGGCAAAAGTTGAAAATGAGGTACCCAACGCAATCTCCTATCAACCAGGTGGTATTCAAAATAAGGTCCTGTGGGCTGATGCCAAGGAGGCCCGCTGAAGGTCTACATCTGGGATCCTGGTCAGCAAGAAGCCTGCCTTCTTTCTTTAGGAGCCAGTGATTTTTGGTTTGGTCTAACCCTGCCACGATTCCCATCAGTTGAGGAAGACAACAGTGTTTGAGTTGTAACTATGGGGTTCTGAGGGCTCATTCTCAGGCATCTGTTACACGAATGTGGTTCCCTCATTCCTGACAAGAACTCTTCCAATGCTGACCCTCTCCTCATTCCTACTGTCCATGTGTGAACTGTCTCCTTCTCAGAATGAAAACTCCTCAGTAACCTAGGTCGGTGAGGCAAGATGGCTCCCCTTCACCCTCCATAGCACAGCAGGCCAAGCACCAAGTACCCAGGGACTAAAGGCCTTCTTTCCCTTGATAGACTAGAGCCTGATGGCTCTCATTGAGCATGGGGGCAGAGTGAGAGAGCCTGGCCTAGCCAGGGGTGCCAGCTGAGTTAGGGATGGCTCCGTGACTCCTAATGGAGAAAAAATACATTGTCAGAAACACAGCAAGGGAGAAGAAACCGTGAAAAGTGCTATATACTCAACTCTGTGAAAGAATACTGTGGGCAAACCATCTTTTCACTAACATCTTGCTTCTCTCTGTTAGAAATATTTGAAAACCTGTGCTGGGACTATGCGGAAAGAGCCATATATTCAACTCTGTCCAACTGCCCTTTGGGAAAAACGTATTTCAAATATATCTTTTATACCTAAGGTAAAAGTGGTTGAAAAACGTCGCTGCAGACAATGAGAAAAGAGACATATATGCTACCCTGTGAAAACATACTTTGGAGGAACCATTTTTCAAGTAATATCTTGGTTCTCTGGATAGGAAGTGTTTGAAAACCTATGTGGGGCCTATGAGGAAAGTGCCATAGAGTGAATCATGTGAAATAACACTGCAGTGAAACAATCTTGCAAAAAACATCTTGTTTCACTGAGAGCAGTATGAAAATATGCAGCGCCCATAAGGTAAGTGCCATATACTCAACTCTTTGAAAGGACACTGGGCAATCTCTTAACTAACATCTTGTTTCACTCAGAAGTATATGAACACCGAGGTGCTTTGGTGGCTCAGTCAGTTGAGCGTCCGACTTCGCCTCAGGCCATGATCTCACTGTTCGTGGGTTTGAGCCCCATATGGAGCTCTGGGCTGAAAGCTCAAGGCCTAGACCCTGCTTTGATTCTGTGTCTCCCTCTAGCCCTGCACCTGCCACACTCAGGCTCTTTGTCTCTCTCTCAAAATAAATAACATTAAAAAATTAATAAAAAAGAAGTGTTTGGATACCTCTGCAGAGACTCTGCAGAAAGTGCCATATACTCAACTCTATTAAACTAGACTTTGGGGAAATCATCTTTCAACTCCCATCTTGTATGTTAGAATTGTTTAAAAAGTAAAGCGGGTAAAAATGTGGAAAGTGACACATATAAGCAACTGTGAAAGAATCCTGTGGAGAAAACATGTTTCAACTATCATCTTGTATCACTAAGTTAGAAGTGTTGGAAAACGTATGCAGGGCATATGAGAAAAGTGTCATATACTCAACTCTGTGAAAAGACAGTGTGGGCAAACCATCTCTTATGTAACACCTTGTTTCACTCAGAAGTGTATGAACAGCGGGGTGCCTAGGGGGCTCAGTAGGTTGAGCATCATATTTCGGCTCAGGTCATTATCTAGTCATGGGATTGAGCCCCGTTTCAGGGTCTGTGCTGACAGCTCAGAGCCTGGACCTTGCTTTGGATTCTGTGTCTCCCTCTTGCTCTGCTTCTCCCCCACAGATGCTCTATGTCCCTCTCTCAAAAATAATCGTGTGGAAAAACCATTTTTCAACTAACATCTTGTATCACTACATTAGAAATGATGGAAAACCTATGCGGGGAACCATGTGAAAAGTGATCTGTATTCGAAAGAATACTGCCAAGAAACCATATTTCAACTAATGGCTTGCTCCACTGACAAGAGTTTGAATACGAATTGTGACATACAGTCAGTCCTGTACGTGAAAGAACACTGGGAACAACATCTTTCCACTAACATCTTCTTTCTCTACCTTAGAAGAGGTAGAACAATGACGTGAAGCTTAGACCAAAAGCACCATATACTCACTGGTGTCAAACTGCACTTTGGGGAAACCTTGTTTCAAGTAACATCTTGTATCACTATGTGGGAATTGCTTGAAATTCTACAAGGGTAATTATGTGGAAAGTGACCTTTCCTCGACAGTGTGTAGAAACACTGGGGAGCAAGCCTTTTCAAACTAACATCTTGCTTGTTTCCCAAAGTTAGAACTGTTTGAAAACTTAAGGGGGGCGTAGGGAGAAAGTGACACACACTCAATTCGGTGAAACACAGTGAGAAAACCATTTTTTTTACTAAAGTTTCACTAAGTTTGAAAAATTTGAAACCCTATGTATGGCACACAAGCTAAGTGCCATATGCTCGACTCTGTGAAAGAACACTGTGGGCAAACCATCTCTTAACTAACATCTGGTTTCACCAAGTTAGAAGTGTTTGGAAACATATGCGGGGCCTAGGCAGAAAGTGCCCCATAGGAAATTCAATGAAACACTGTGGTGAACCAATAGTTCAAATGCTATGACTTTTCACTGAGGGGAAAAAAGTTTGAAAGTCTTTGCGGGACCCACAAGATCAGTGCCATAGAGTCAATTCTGTGAATGAACACTGTAGGCACACCATGTCTTAACATAGGTTTTCACTAAGTTAGAAGTGTTTGAAAACCTATTTGGTGGCTAGGCAGTAAGTGCCACATACGAATTCTGTGAGGGAACACCATGGCAAAACAGTCTTTCAAACAATATTTCTTTTGAACTGAGAACTATTTGAAAACTTTTGCTGTGCCCAAAAGGTAAGTGCCATATACTCAAATTTGTGAAAGGAAATTGTGGGCAGACTATCTCTCAAGTAATATCTTGTTTCATTCATTAGAAGTGTTTGAACACCTATGAGGAGATTGCAGAAAATGCCATATACTCACCACTGCAAGCTGCACTTTGGGGATATTATCTTTGAAGTACTATCTTGTATAACACATTAGAATTGTCCAAATCAGGTGAGATTGTGGAAAGTGACACACCCCAGCTACTGTGAACAATCTTTCGACAAAATATTGCTTCACTAAGAACTGTTTGAAAACTAATGCGGGGCATTTGCTAAAGTACCATGTACTCAATTCGGTGAAGGAACAATGTGGTCCAAACATTTTTTCACTAAAATCTTGTTTCTCTCAATTAGAACTGTTTGAATACCTGTACTGGGAATATGTGGAAAGTGCCATATACTCAATTCTGCCCAAGTGCACTTGCAGGAAAACGTCTTTGAACTAACATCTTGTCTCCCAACGTTACAAGTGTTTCAAAACATATGTGAGGAACCATGTAGAAGGTGATATTTACTCGACATTGTGACAAGGAGCCATGGAGAAACCAAATTTCAACGAACTTGTATCACTAAGAGAGAACAGTTTGAAAAATTGTGTGGGAACCATGAAGAAAGTGCCATTTATTCAATTCTGTGAAAAACCACTGTGGACAAAATATTTTTCATGGAACATCTCGTTTCACTAAGTTGGAAGTATTTGAAACCCTAAGTGGTGCCCACAATTTAATTGCCATATACTCAGCTCTGCGAAAGAAAAGTGTGGGCAATCTTTTCATTAACATCTTGTTTCTCTCAGAACTGATAGAAAAAATGTGCTGGGACTGTGCGGAAAGTCTCATACTCAAAACTGTGCACCTGCACTTGGAGGAAAACGTCTTTGAACTAATTTCTTGTCTCCTTACGTTCCAAGTGGTTGAATATCTATGGAGGGAACCATGTGGATGGTGAATTTACCCAAAGTTGTGAAAGGGAACTGTAGACAAAACATCGTTCAACGAATAATTTGTTTCACGGAGTTCTTTTTGAAAAACAATGTGGGCCCTAGGAAGAAAGTGCCATATTCCCAATTCTCTGAAAGGAGTAGCATAGGGATACCACCGACTAAGTGGCATCTAGGATGCAATGTAGCAATCGTTTGAAATCCTATGGGGAGAACAATGTGTAAAGGGAAGTGTTCACCCAGCGAAGGAAGACTCTAGAGAAACCGTATTTCAACAACAACCGTGTCAGTAATGTAGAAAGAATGGATAACACATGTGGGGACTAGGTGGAAAGTGCCCTCAAGTGGGTCAAAGTAAACTTTGGCGAAACAATTCGTCAACTGACACTTAGTATCACTACCATAGAAGTCTTTGAAAAGCTGTACAGGAAAACATGTGAAAAGAGATCTGTATTCGATCCTTGGAAAGAAAATTGTACTAAATAATTCTTTGAAAAAACTTGTTTGAATTAGAAAAGTTGGAATATGTATTCTGACCAGTAAGATCAGTGCTAGATCCTCCACTTTCTGACACAAAACTGGAGGAACACCTTGAATATAACATATTTCTCGAAAGTGGAAGAGGCAGACCACTGATGGGTTTAGAAAAAAGTCACAACTACGAACTGGTATCAAACAGAACATTGAGGAAACTGTCTCAAGTAAAACTATGTATCACGATGAGGGATTGTTTGAAATATTACAAAGGGAACGATGAGTAAAGTGAAACTACCTCAAAATGCGTAGAAACGATGAGGAGCAAACATTTTAAAACTAAAAACTGGGGTGTTTCCAAAAGGTAGAAATATCTGAAAATCTAGGGGGGGCATAGAAATAAACTACCACATAGTAAATTCTGTGAAACAACACAATGGGGGAAACCCTCCTTCCACGATCGCCTCGTTTCACTAAGTTGGAAATGTCTGTATCCCTACGCGTGGCGCCCAAGCTACGGGCCGTCTAACTCGACTCCGTGAAAGAACGCTGTGGGCACACCGTCTCGCAGCTGCCAACAGGTTGGACACTGTTAGAAAGGTGTCCGATGGTATGCGGGGCTAGGCAGCAAGTGCCCTCTAGGAAA
>NW_024413792.1:0-22679 GCF_014898765.1 Herpailurus yagouaroundi | reverse complement strand
CCATGCACACTTTCAGATCACAATGCTATGAAACTTGAAATCAACCCTAGGAAAAAGGATGGAAAATCTCCAAAAGCAAGGAGGTTAAAGAATGTCCTACTAAAGAATGAATGGGTCAACCAGGCAATTAAAGAAGAAATTAAAAAATATATGGGAACAAATGAAAATGAAAACACAACACTCCAAACCCTTGGGGATGCAGCGAAGGCACGCCTGAGAAGAAACTACATTGCAATCTAGGCCTATCTCAAGAAACATGAAAAACCCCAAGAAGAAAATCTAACAGCACACCTAAAGGAACTAGAAGCCGAACAGCTAAGACACCCCAAACCGAGCAGAAGAAGAGAAATAATAAAGATCAGAACAGAAATAAAGCATATAGAATACAGAAAAACAGTAGAGCAGATCAATGAAACCAACAGTTGGTTTTTTGAAAAAAATATGCACAATTCATAAATCTCTAGCCAGGCTTCTCAAAAAGAAAAGAGAGAGGACCCAAATAGATAAAATCACGAATGAAAATGGAATTATTACAACCCATCCCACAGAAATACAAAAAATTATCAGGGAATACTATGAAAAATTATATGCCAACAAACTGGACAACCTGGAAGAAATGGACAAATTCCTAAACACCCACACCCTTTCAAAACTCAAACGGGAAGAAATAGAATATTTCAACAGACCAATAACTAGTGAAGAAATTGAATCAGTTATCAAGAATCTGCCAAAAAACAAGAGGTGTGGACCACGTGGCTTCCCCGGGGAATTCTACCAGACGTTTAAAGCAGAGATTATACCTGTCCTTCTCAAGCTGTTTCAAAAAATAGAAAGGGAAGGAAAACTTCCAGACTCATTCTAGGAAGCCAGCATTTCTTTGATTCCCAAACCAGACAGTGACCTGGGAAGAAAAGAGAACTATAGGTCAATATCCCTGATGAATATGGATGCAAAAATTCTCAACAAGATACTAGGACATCGAATTAAATAGCATGTAAAAAGAATAATTCACCATGATCAAGGGGGATTCATTCCCGGGCTGCAGGGCTGGTTCAACATTTGCAAATCCATCAATGTGATACGCCACATTAATGAATGAAAACATAAGAACCATATGATCCTGTCAATCGATGCAGAAAAAGCATCTGAAAAAATTCAGCATCCTTTCTTCATAAAAGCCGTTGAGAAAGTTGGCATAGAAGGAACATACTTAAACATCATAAAAGCCATTTATGAAAAGCCCACAGTTAATATCATCCTCAATGGGGAAAAACTGAGAGATTTCCCCCGGAGATCAGGAACACGACAGGGATGTCCACTCTCACTGCTATTGTTTAACACAGTGTTGGAAGTCGTAGCATCAGCAATCAGACAACAAAGGGAAATCAAAGGCATCAAAATTGGCAAAGATGAAGTCAAACTTTCACTTTTTGCAGACAACATGAAACGCTACATAGAATACCTGACAGAGTCCACCAAAAGGGTGCTAGAACTGATACATGAATTCAGCAAAGTTGCAGGATACAAAATTAATGTATAGAAATTGGTTGAATTTTTATACACCAATAATGAAGCAACAGAAAGGCAAATAAAGAATCTGATCCCATTCACAATTGCACCAAGAAGCATAAAATACCTAGGAATACACCTAGCCAAAGATGTAAAAGATATGTATGCTGAAAACTATAGAAAGGTTATGAAGGAACTTGAGGAAGATACAAATAAATGGAAAAATATTCCATGCTCAAGGATTGTAAGAATAAATATTGTTAAAATGTCAACACTACCCAAAGCAATCTACACATTTAAAGCAATCCCAATAAAATTAGCACCAGCAATCTTATCGAAGCTAGAACAAGCAATCCTAAAATTTGTAAGGAACCACAAAAGACCCCAAATAGCCAAAATAATATTGATGAAGAAAACCAAAGAGGGAGGCATCACAATCCCAGACTTTAGCCTCTACTACAAAGCTCTAATCAAGACAGTATGGTTTTGGCACAAAAATAGACACATAGACCAATAGAATAGAACAGAGACTCCAGAATTGGACCCACAAGTATATGGCCAACTAATCTTTGACAAACCAGGAAAGAATATCCAATGGAAAAAAGACAGTCTCTTTAACAAATGGTGGTGGGAGAACTGGACAGCAACATGCAGAAAAATGACACTAGACCACTTTCTTACACCATTCACAAAAATAAACCAAAACAGATGAAGGACCTGAATGTGTGACAGGAAACCATCAAAACCCTACAGGAGAAAGCAGGAAAAACCTCTCTGACCTCAGCTGCAGCAATTTCTTACTGGACACATTTCCAAAGGCAGGGGAATTAAAAGCAAAATGAACTATTGGGACCTCACGAAGATAAAAAGCTTCTGCACTGCAAAGGAAACAATCAGCAAAACTAAAAGGCCACCGAGGGAATGGGAAAAGATATTTGCAAATGACATACCGGATAAAGGGCTAGTATCCAAAATCTATAAAGAACTCACCGAACTCCACACCCAAAAAACAAATGGGCAGAAAACATGAATAGACACGTTTCTAAAGAAGACATCCAAATGGCCAACAGGCACATGAAAAGATCTCAATGTCACTCTTCATCAGGGAAATACAAATCAAAACCACACTCAGATACCACCTCACACCAGAGTGGCTACAATGAACAAATCAGGAGACTATAGATTCTGGCGAGGATGAGGAGAAACGGGAACCCTCTTGCACTGTTGGTGGGAGTGCAAACTGATGCAGCTGCTCTGGCAAACAGTGTGGAGGTTCCTCAAAAAATTAAAAATTGATCTACCCTATGGCCCAGCCATAGGACTGCTAGGAATTTACCCAAGGGATACAGGAATGCTGATGCATAAGGGCACTTATACCCCAATGTTTATAGCAACGCTTTCAACAATAGCCAAAATATGGAAATAGCCTAAATGTCCACCAACTGACGAATGGATAAAGAAGATGTGGTTTATATATACAATGGAATACTAGTTGGCAATGAGAAAGATTGAAATCTGGCCATTTGTAGCAACATGGATGGAACTGGAGAGTATTATGATAAATGAAGTAAGGCAGGAAGAGAAAGACAGATACCCTATGTCTTCACTCATAATTGGATCCTGAGAAACTTTACAGAAGAACTTGGGAGAGGGGAAGGGGGAAGAAAAACGTTACAGAGAGGGAAGGAGACAAACCGTAAGAGACTCTTAAATACTGATAACAAACTGAGGATTGATGGGGGTTGGGGGAGAGGGGAAAGTGGGTGATGGGCATCGAGGAGGGCACCTGTGAGGATGAACACTGGGTGTTGTATGGAAACCAATTTGACCATAAATTATATTTATATAATAAAATAAAAATAAAAATAAAATAAAAAAGTGCTCATGCACAGTGAAGGAAACAATCACAAAATTAAAATGACATATATGATAAATGATTAGTATCCAAAATATATAAAGAACTTAGAAAACCAACACCCAAACAATAAATAACCTAATTAAAACATGGACAGAAGAAATGTAAAGACATTTCAACAAAAAAGACATGTTGATGGCCACCAGACACATGAAGAGATGCTCAACATCACTCATCGTCAAGGAAATGCTAATCAAAGCCACAAGGCGCTATTACCTTACACCTGTCAGAATGGCAAAAACAAAAACACAAGAAAGAAGTGTTAGCAAGAATATGCAGAAAAAGGAATACTTATGTGCTCTGTGTGAATGCAAACTGGGATAGCCACTGTGGAAAGAGTATGGAGGCTCGTCAAAAAATTAAAAATAGAATTATCATGAGATCCAGTAATTTCTCTATTGAGTATTTACTGAAAGAATATGAAAACACTGTCTTGAAAAAGACATATGCACTCATAGGTTTACTGCACCATTATTTACAATAGCCAATATGGAAGCAACCCAAGCATGTATCAATTGATGAATGGATAAAGAAGATGTGGTGTATTTACACAACAGATTATTGCTCAGCTGTAAAAAGGAATGAATTCTTGCCATTTGCAAGGACATGGATGAAGCTAGAGTGTAAGGTTAAGTGAAATAAGTCAGTGAGAGAAAGGCAAGTACCATATAATTTCACTCATATGTGTATGTTAAGAAACAAAATGAACAAACAAGGGAAAAAAATAGATGAACAACAAACCAGACTATTAACTATAGAAAACAAACAGAGGGTAGGTTGATGGGGGAATAGATGAAACAGTTGAAAGTGATTAAGAACACACTCATCTTGATGATCACTGAATAATGTATAGAATTTTTCAATCACTATATTATACACCTGGACTAATTAACATTGTATGTGAATTATATTGGAATTAGAAAAATAATAAGATTAAAAAACATTATGAATTAGCTTCATAGAATAAAGTATTTGAAATAATTACAAAATAATAAAGTAGTACAGGAAGGTCCTTATGTAATGAAATGGAAAAAACTGGCTAACCTTACAGAAAAATGTACCTAAAGGAGACTGTGCATGTGAAGGTGCTGAAAAAACCTTTCTGAGAGAGAAAAATTGGGAGAACTAAAAACTCTGCGGAAAAAAATATATATATATATATATATATATATATATATATATATATATATAATGGTAGAATTACGCTAGAATAGAGATGAGAACTCCATTTAATAATGAACATATCTATAAATAGTTAAAGTAGACAAAAAATATGCTACCAGTCATAAAATATAATTCCACCCATTTCCAAAAAAAGTGTTTCCTAAGGGAAAAGGGAAAAGTACCCGCCTAGTTATCCATATCACAAAAGGGTATCAAAGCCTTGCATTCTGCAATCTCCTGAACAGCATTTTGTAACAAGAAATTAAGAGCTAAAGTTATAGAACAAATCGACACCATGTGCCTCCTGATATAATACACTGAGAACAAAACATCATTCCAGTGATGTTCCTTGACAAAAGCACATAAGCTGAATGTAATCATGAGGAAACACCACACAAACTGAACTTGAAGGACATTCTATAAAATAACCATGTTACCATCTTCAAAACTATTTTTTTTTCTACACAAAGAAAATCTAAGAAACGACTGCAGATTAAAGGAAACTAAAATAAGCCAGGCAGAGAAAGACAGATATCATGTCTGAGAACAAACTAAGGGTAGATGGGGCGTGGGGGAGAGGGGAAAGTGAGTGATGGGCAGGGAGGAGGGCACTTGTTGGGATGAGCACTGGGTGTTGTATGGAAACCAATTTGACAAATTATATTTTAAAAATAAAATAAATTAAAATACATACTTCAAAAAGTTAAAAAAAACAAACATGACAGCTCAATGCAACATGATTATGAATTGGACCCTGGACCAGATTCTTTATGATTTTTTAATAAATGGCATTTACTGGCATAACTGGTGAAAAATGAGTATGGTCTTAGGAAACACAGACTGAAGTACATAGGATTCATAAGGCAACTTACCATCAAATGGTTCAGAAAAAATATATTTATGTATTTGTTATGATGCATATGTATATAAATATGTAAATAGAACTATAAATATAAGCAATCATGTTTCTGGGTTTTTTTTAGTAATTATTTATTTTTAGAGAGAGAGAGTGTTAAGCAGGGGAGAGGCAAAGAGAGGGGGGCAGTGGATCCGACTTGGGCTTTTTGCTGACAGCAGAGAGCCTGATGTGGGGCTCAAACTCACAAACTATGTGATCATGACCTGAGCTGAAGTCAAACACTCAACCAACTGAGCCACCCAGGTGCCCCATTTCTTGATACTTACTCAAAGGAGGTGAAAAATTATGTCCACACAAAAATCTTCACATAGGTATTTATAGCCGCTTTATTCATAATTGCCAAATCTTAGATGCAACCAAGGTGTCATTCAGTAGGTGAATGGATAAACTGGTACATTCAAACAATGGAATGTTATTCTAAAAAGAAATGAGCTACCAAGCCCTGAAAAGACATGGAGGAACCTTATGTGCATATTACTAATGGAAAGAAACCAACTTGAAAGGCTATATACTGTATGATTCCAACTGCTAACATTCTGAAAAAGTAAAACTATGAAACAGTAAAAAGATCAGTGGTTGCCAGAGGTTTAGAGGGAGGGATGAATAGGCAGAATAAAGAGCCCTTTCAAGACAGTGTAAATACTCTGTATGATACCATACTGAGAGTACATACCATTATTCATTTTTCCAAGCCCACACAATGTTCAATGCCAAGATTGAACAATAATGTAACTATGGACTTTGGGTGATTATTGTATGCCAATGTAGTTTCACTAATTCTGACAACTATACCATTCTTGTAGGGAATGTTGATAATAGGGAAGTCTATGTACTATGGGGCAGTAGATATATGAGAAATCTCTCTGTGTTTTTCTCAATTTTGCTGTGAACTTAAAACTACTCTTAAAATAATCTGTAAAAAACATCAGCAAACTTAGCATCATCAATAATGAATGTGACAAACTGGTATTTTGTGCTTCCTGATGCGATGCAAGCACACAGCATCACATATGTAGTCTTCTTGCTAAAAGTGCTTAATCATGGGGAAACGTGGCACAATGCAGGACAATTGCCTGGACTCAACAGAAATGTCAATATTTTGAAAATTTTAAAAATTTTGTGGCACATATGCAGGACAATTGCCTGGACTCATCAGAAATGTCAATATTTGGAAAATTTTTAAAATTTTAATTTTCTAATCCTCATTAAGAAAGGATGAGGAAGTGCTATTCTAGATTTAAAAAGATTAAAAGGGCATGACAACTAAATACAGTATAAGATCCTTGACTGGATCCTGTATCAAAAAAAAATAAAAAGTTTTAAAGGGTATTGTTAGGGTAATTGGGAAACTTGGGGACAATATTTTTGATAACAGAATTATATCAGTGTTAAGTTTCTCTGAGTGTAATAAAAGCAATGCCATTGTTCTTAAGACATACTGAAGTGTTTAGGGCTTAAGTGCCATAATATCTGCAAGTTGCTTCCAAATGTTTCAGCAAATATATATAAATTTATATATAAAATTATATAAAATATATATTAATATATAAGGACATAAAGCAAATCTCAACAAATACTAAATAAACAGTATCATATAAATCATGTTCTGCCCTTCCCTGTCTCTCTCTTAAAATAAACACTAAAAAAAGATTATATGTAGCAAAATAAACAATGGATAGATCTACCTGAAGGATGTCTTTTGACTTTTCTGAAGAGTTGAAATTTTACAATAAAAAAAACTGGTGAAGAAAATGTCTGTACTAAGTACAATTAAATGAAAACAATAACATGTTATTTTTCTTGTTTCTTGAGATAGGCCTGATTGCGATGCATTTTCCTATCAGGACTGCCTTCGCTGCATCCCAAAGTGTTTGGATTGTTGTATTTTCATTTTCGTTTGTGTCCATATATTTTTTAATGTCTTCTCTAATTGCCTGGTTGACCCACTCATTCTTTGGTACGGTGTTCTTTAACCTCCATGCTTTTGGAGGTTTTCCAGACTTTTTCCTGTGGTTGATTTCAAGCTTCATAGCATTGTGGTCTGAAGGTATGCATGGTATAATTTCAATTCTTGTAAACTTATGAAGGGCTGTTTTGTGACCCAGTATATGATCTATCTTGGACAATGGACCATGCGCAACCAATTTTTTTTATTGTAAAATTTCAACTCTTCAGAAAAGTCAAAAGAAAAAAAAAAAAAAAAAAAAAAAAAATGTCTCATTCAGGGCCCTTGTTTCTTTATTGACCATCTGTCAAGATGATCTATGCATTTCTGTAAGTGGAGTGTTAAAGTCCCCTGCAATTACCACATTCTTATCAATAAGGTTGCTTGTGTTTATGAGTAATTGTTTTATATATTTGGGGGCTCCGGTATTCGGCGCATAGACATTTATAATTGTTAGCTCTTCCTGATGGATAGACCCTGTCATTATTATATAATGCCCTTCTTCATCTCTTGTTACAGCCTTTAATTTAAAGTCTAGTTTGTCTGATATAAGTATGGCTACTCCAGCTTTCTTTTGGCTTCCAGTAGCATGATAAATAGTTCTCCATCCCCTCACTCTCAATCTAAAGGTGTCCTCAGGTCTAAAATGAGTCTCTTGTAGACAGCAAATAGATGGGTCTTGTTTTTTTATCCATTCTGATACCCTATGTCTTTTGGTTGGCGCATTTAATCCACTTACATTCAGTGTTATTATAGAAAGCTATGGGTTTAGAGTCATTGTGATGTCTGTATGATTTATGCTTGCAGTGATGTCTCTGGTACTTTGTCTCACAGGATCCCCCTTAGATCTCTTGTAGGACTGGTTTAGTGGTGACAAATTCCTTCAGTTTTTGTTTGTTTGGGAAGACCTTTATCTCTCCTTCTATTCTAAATGACAGACTTGCTGGATAAAGGATTCTTGGCTGCATATTTTTTCTGTTCAGCACATTAAAGATCTCGTGCCAATCCTTTCTGGCCTGCCAAGTTTCAAAAGAGAGATCAGTCACGAGTCTTATAGGTCTCCCTTTATATGTTAGGGCATGTTTACCCCTTGCTGCTTTCAGAATTTTCTCTTTATCCTTGTATTTTGCCAGTTTCACTATGATATGTCGTTCAGAAGATCGATTCAAGTTACGTCTGAAGGGAGTTCTCTGTGCCTCTTGGATTTCAATGCCTTTTTCCTTCCCCAGTTCAGGGAAGTTCTCCGCTATAATTTCTTCAACTACACCTTCAGCACCTTTCCTTCTCTCTTCCTCCTCTGGGATACCAATTATGCATATATTATTTCTTTTTAGTGTATCACTTAGTTCTCTAATTTTCCCCTCATACTCCTGGATTTTTTTTATCTTTTTCTCAGCTTCCTCTTTTTCCATAACTTTATCTTCTAGTTCACCTATTCTCTCCTCTGCCTCTTCAATCCGAGCCGTCGTCGTTTCCATTTTGTTTTGCATTTCGTTTAAAGCGTTTTTCAGCTCCTCCTGTTCCTTAGTCCCTTGATCTCTGTAGCAAGAGATTCTCTGCTGTCCTCTATACTGTTTTCAAGCCCAGGGATTAATTTTATGACTATTATTCTAAATTCACTTTCTGTTATATTATTTAAATCCTTTTTGATCAGTTCATTAGCTGTTGTTATTTCCTGGAGATTCTTCTGAGGGGAATTCTTCCGTTTGGTCATTTTGGATAGTCCCTGGAGTAGGTGCGGCCCTGCAGGGCACTTCCCCTGTGCTGTGGTGTATAACTGGAGTTGGTGGGCGGAGCCGCAGTCAGACCTGATGTCTGCCCCCAGCCCACCGCTGGGGCCACAGTCAGACTGGTGTGTGCCTTCTCTTTCCCTCTCCTAGGGGTGGGATTCACTGTGGGGTGGCATGGCCCGTCTGGGCTACTTGCACACTTCCAGCCTTGTGGTGCTTGGGATCTGGGGTATTAGCTTGGGTGGGTAGGCAAGGTGCACGGGGGCAGGAGGGGCAGGCTTAGCTCGCTTCTCCTTAGGTGATCCACTTCAGGAGCAACCCTGTGGCAGCGGGAGGGAGTCAGACCCGCTACCAGAGGTGTGGCTCCGCAAGAGCACAGCATTGGGTGTTTGCACGGAGCAAGCAAGTTCCCTGGCAGGAACTGGTTCCTTTTGGGATTTTGGCTGGGGGATGGGCGAGGGAGATGGCGCTGGCAAGGACGCCAAACTGAGCTCTGTAGTCCCAGGGCTCAGCAATTCTACCTCCCTTTGTCCTCCAGCCTTCCTGCTTTCAGAGCAGAGCTGTTAACCTATGACCTCCCAGATGCTAAGTCACGCTTGCTGTCGGAACACACTCCGTCCAGCCCCTCCGCTTTTGCAAGCCAGACTCTGGGGCTCTGCTTGGCCGGCAGGCTGCCCCTCTGCCCCAGCTCCCTCCCGCCAGTCCGTGCAGCAAGCACCGCCTCTCCACCCTTCCTACCCTCTTCCGTGGGTTCTCATCTGCGCTTGGCTCCAGAAACTCCATTCTGCTAGTCTTCTGGTGGTTTTCTGGGTTAGTTAGGCAGGTGTAGGTGGAATCTAAGTGATCAGCAGGACGCACGGTGAGCCCAGCGTCCTCCTACGCTGCCATCTTCTCCAAGAATAACATGTTAAACAACAACAACAACAAAAAACACGTACCGATGTTTTGGTTCCTAAATACCACCTCCCTCTCAATGAGACAGGGAATAAAAGACAAGCCTAAAAGTAAGGAAGTAAGAAAATGCTGATGTCAAAGTATGTATCAGAATGATGGGAGCACATCAAATGGACAGAGGAGCCAGCTTGAATGGGCTGTCATTGGTTAAGTCTGGGATAATTTGAACATTAAAATAAATAATGGTAGCAATAAGATATTCATGAAATAAAGTAAAAATGAAGGTGTCCAAAATAAGGTCAATAAGTAAACAAACAGAGAATAAAACTCTTCCTTAAAATAGAATACAAATTTATAAACATAGTAAAAATGATGGAGTTTAAAAATTCCCATCTTGCAGCCATCATACTAATTCAGTCAAGAATTATCAATGGATATTAAAGCCAGTGGACTTTAGTTTGATGAGGAACAAAATGTTTACACAGTTTCAAAGTATTCCCAGCAAAATTATTAACTACAAACAGGAAAATGCTGGGGCACCTCTGTGGTTCAGTTGGTTGAGCATCCGAATCTTGATTTCTACTCAGGTCATGATCCCTGGATCGTGGGATTGAGCCCTGCTTAAGATCCTCTCTCTTTCTTCCTTTGCCTCTCTCCCCCACTCACATGCTCATGTTCTCTCTCTCAAATTTTTTTAAAAAAGAGGAAAATGGTAACTTTAGAGTGGATTTATCTTGCAAACATCATTTTGACCAAGTAATCAAGATTAACATCACTTCTAAGGGGTCAAATCAGCATCATGTGCCACTGATCTGTGCCCTGAGAATAATACAACATTACTTCTCTGGTATTCCTGCCAAAATGCATAATCCAAATATAATAGTGAAGAAAAGGCACACAAACTTAAACTGAAGGACAATATACAAACTAGTTGTCCTATATTTTTTAAAAATTGCCAATAGTTATGAAAGGAAAAAAAAAAAGACTGAACTGTTCCAGATTAAAGAAAACTGAAGAGACACAACAACTAAATGCAATGCATCATCTGGGATTGAAACTTCAACCAAGAAATGAAAATAAATATAAGAAACAATATTGGGACAATTGGTCAAATTTGAATATGGCCTAGATAATATGGGAACACCATTTTAAACTATACTACAAAGCTATAGTAATCAAAATAGTATTTTTCTGGCATAAAAACACACATAGACCAACAGAACAGAATGGAGAGCCCAGAAATAAGCCCCCACTTATATTGTCAATACATATATTTGACAAGGGAGCCAAGAGTACTCAATGGAGAAAAGATAGTCTGTTCAATAAATGATGCTGGGAAAACTGGGTATTAATATAAAAAAAAGAAACTGAAACCCTATCTTACTTATACCACTCACAGAAATTAATTCAAAATTGACTAAAGACTTAAAGGTAAGACCTGAAACCATAATACCCTTGGGAAAAAAAACAGGGAAAAAAGCTCTTTGACATTGGAATTTGCAATGATTTTATGGATTTGACACTCAAAGCACAAGCAACAAAGGCAAGAAGTAAACAAGTTGTGACTACATCAAACTAAAAAGCTTCTGCACAGCAAAAGAATAAAAAGGCAAACTATGGAATGGGGAAAAAACATCTGCAAACCATGTATTCGATAAGGAATTAATATCCAAAATATGTAAGAAACTTATACAGCTCAATAGAAGAAAAATAAATAATCCAACTTACTAAGATGCAAATGACCTGAATTGAATTTTTTCCCAACAAAATATGCAAATGGCTAATAGGCACATTAAAAGGTGTTCAACATCACTAATCATCAGGAAATGCAAATCAAAACCATAGTTTGAAAAACAAAATGAACAAAAAAAAACCCCCAAAACCACAGCAATATATCTCCTACACTTGTTAGAATGGGTATTATAAAAAATACAAGAGATAACAAATGCTGGTGAAGATGTGGAGAAAAGGGAACCCTCGTACATTGTTGATGGGAATGTACACTGGTACATCTATTATGTAAAATAGCATGGAGGTTCTTCAAAAAATTAAAATTGGGACTACCATATGATCCAGCAATTCCACTTCAAGTATATATCTAAAGGAAATAAAATCACTAATCTTGAAGAAACATCTGCACCCCTATGTTCACTGCATCATTATTTATAACTAAGACATGGCAACAACCTAAGTCTCCACTGACAGATGAACAAGTAAAGGAAATGAAATGAAATTTCATTTCCAACACATTTCATTTCCAACACATTTCATTTCCAACACATTGTATAAAACTTGAGGGCATTATACTAACTGAAATAAGTCAAAGAAAAACACTGAGTGATCTCATTTATATATAGAATCTAAACAAACAAACAAACTCATAAATACAGAGTAGATTGGTAGTTTCCAGAGGTGGGAGGGTGGGAAAAATGGATGACAGTGGTCAAAGGGTATAGATTCTCAGTTATAACATGAATAATAGCTCTGGGTATCTAATATACAGCATGATGTACATTATACTACAGTTAATAGTATAGTTATATATACTTATGCAATTGTATAGTACAGTTATTGTAGTTAATACTACAATATTGTAGTTAATACTATATTTAGTATTGTAGTTAATACTATATTGTATTAATACAATATACAAATACAAAATACAATCAATACAAAATACAATATAATATTGTAGTTAATACTATAGTCTAGTGACTATAATTAACAAAATTTGTATACTTAAAAGTCATGGAGAATAGATATTAAAAGTTTTCATCATACACTCACAAAATGGTTACTGTGTGAGATGACTGTGTGAAACCTTATTGTGGCAATTATTTTGTAATATATAGATACAGCAAATCATCATATTATACACCTGAAATCTACCACAACATTGTATGTCAAACATATTTCAATAAAGCAAGACAAAAAAGAACTATAATACAGCTTTCATTGTCCACTTGAAATATGTGTTCTCCCAAATTCATCCCTTTTCCATTGTTTATAAATGGATAATCTTGACAATAAAGGTATACGAAACACATAAAAATTAGAACATTGTCAATTTCTATTTTGACACATGTAGTGAGGTTATGTAAGGTTATGTATAACCTTATGTAAGGTTATCTTTCTGAAGAAATATGCACTGACGTATTTACAGGTACTGAAGTATTTACCAGTCAAGAAGCATGATATCTACAAGTTATTCTTAAATAGTTCAGAGGAAGAGGGAGAAAGGCAGAAAAGGAGAGGTAGGGGAGAGGAGAAGGGGGGGAGGAAAAAAGGAAGGGAGAAGGAGAAGAGGTATGAGAGGGAGAAATAGAGAATGAAAAACCAAGTATGGGAAAATGTTAATTGGTGAATCTGGGTTAAGGGTATACGGGAGTTCTTTGTAATATTCTCAAAATTTTTTAAAGTGTAAAATGAGATCAAAATGAAAAGTTTTAAAAAACAAAAATATAGTAGGTTAAGCGTCTGACTTCAGCTCAGATTTGAGCCCCTCATCGGGCTCCATGCTGACAGCTCAGAACCTGAAGCCTGCTTTGGAATCCTTGTCTCCCTCTCTCTCTGCCCTCCCCCGCTCACACTCTGTCTCTCTCTCTCAAAAATAAACATTAAAACAAATTTTTTAAAACATAAATATATGTATCAGGAATAACTCCATCATTGAATAGCATGCACATGCATTTCTATGTATGTAATGAAAGAAAAAGTTTTATATGGCCAAATGTGTTGAAATGAGAAGCTGGTATATAATTTTGCTTTGTCTTATAAGAAAGATAAAAAAAAAAACAACTTTAAAAAAGAAAACCAGATGAAGTTAACTGTAATTGGACTAATGATTTCACAATATGATTTTTAAAAAATAGACTCATGTTTGTAAATTAAACAACTCATGAGTCAAAACAGAAATGAGGGAAATTATAATTGAATGATAGTAAAATACATATATAAATCTGTGAAATTCTGAAGTTGTACAGAGTGGAAGATGTATAATCATAAATTCTTATTTTAGAAAAGAAGATTGAAAATTACTGGGTAAAGGTCCAAATAAATAAATTAGAAAATTAGCAAGTAAAAAAGGTAATAATAAAGATAAAAGCAAAAATTATTAAAGTAGGAAACAAAGTATTCAATGGTGAGGCCTGATGAAACCAAAAGCAGGAAACAGATTAGAAAACTAATTATAGTAATTTGTCACATGGTCACACTGTCATATTAATGGAGAAAAAACTCCATATTCATTCAGAATTAAAGCTCTCAGCATACTAAGAATAGAAACAAACTGCCTTATCCTGAAGAAGCAAATCTACTAAAACTGGTGAAACATTTATAGAATTCCCCTGTAAATTCAAAAGCAAGGTAAGAAAATCTCCTATTGCTACTATTTCTCATTGTACTGAAAGTCCTAACCAGCACAGTAAGACAAGCTAAAAAACAAATATTGAAAGAAAGAAACTGCCATTATTCACAACATAGCTAATAGACAATCTAAGAGAATCTATAAATTATCAGAACAAAACTCAGAGAATCTGTAGCATATAAAATCAATATGTAAAAATATCAATCATGTTCCCATTTACCAGCAAAAATCAGAAAATCTGGTTTTAAAAATACATTTCAGGGATGCCTGGGTGGCTCAGTCAGTTAAGCATCCGACCTCAGCTCAGATCTGATCTCACCAGTCCTGAGTTCAAGCTCCACAACGGGCTCTGTACTGACAGCTCAGAGCCTGAAGCCTGCTTCAGATTCTGTGTCTCCCGCTCTCTTTGACCCTGCCCCCACTTGTACTCTGTGTCTCTCTCTCTCAAAAATAAATAAACATTAAAAAAAATTTAAATACATTTCACACTAACAACAAAAACTATAAGGTAAATTAGGAGTGAATTTAACAAAGCAGCTTATAAATTACATTATTATTATATGGTATGTATGGTTTTATAAAATGTAGAAAATAGTTTCAATTTTACCATTTTGTGCTAGCTTTGTTTTTTGTTTGGCTATTTATTTTTACAACTCTTATTCCTCTTCCTCCCTTAATAAGTTTTTGGTAAAGAAAGTACCTTAAAAAACACAATTACCTGGTATAGGACATCAGAAAAATCAGGGCAGCATTGTCAATAGTCTTCATCATCTTCACAGGGTGAACCATTTTATGAATGCACCAAGGAAATGGAGTCATTCTGCAATCCCTCAGAGACTAAAAGATAGTAAAATAAGGTAAAATTATTTCCTCTGTTTTTGGACATTTCTTTCCCCTGGCCTCCTCAAGTCCTTATGTTCCACCGTGCTCCCATTTCTATTATATATTCCTGTAAAACAATTATATAGATCATATTAGAAGGGGTCTATTGCAAATTAAGAGTGTGGATTCTAGAAGCCCCTTAGAACAGTGTCTGGCACATAAAAAATGTTCAGTAAATATATGCTATATTACAATTTTCAATGATTTGAATCACTAGATGAAATTATGTAGCTCTTGCAGTTTTTTCCCTGCACAACATCCTTGGTTTTCTACATGAGCACTGCTATCCCTATGCCCTAACCTCTACCAGCACTACCCTTTTGTACATTGAGGTAAAAATGATGGAAATCAGAGTGTAAAGGAATGACTGGAAGATGCTTTCAAGCAAAAAAGCTCATTCTTTTTCTATGCACTGTTACCAAGTCCCAAGTCCAGAGCCTCCTTGGTTGCCACTGTTAACCTAGCATTTATTGACTTATTTATTCAAGTATCTGTTTCACTCCAACTATGTACCAGGCACTATGCCTTGCTCATCCATTCCCTACAGCTCCCAGCACAATGCCTTGTCCATTGCAAGAGTTCCAAAAGGGTTTACTGTATGAATGAAAAAAGGATGCCCTGCTTCCTTTGGATTACAAGGACCTGTGAGCCTTGGGTCAGATTTGGTTTTATTTTTTGCATTCCATAAAGTCTTCTAAATAGAAGACTGTTTCTCTGATGGTAAAAACTGGATTCCTAAAATATATCACTTGATTGAAAATCTTCAATGGTTACCACTGCTTTTAGATTAAACTGCATACTCCTTAGCGTAACATTCAAGGCCTTGCAACACTCTATTGCACTTCCAAGTCCTTCTTTCTCAAAGATTCAGAATTACACCCAAGCTTTTCCCATAAGCCCACTTTGGGACTTTTGTCCTGAAAACACCAGGCCTGAAAAGCATTCTCTCCCCTTCCACATGCCAGATGTCACTCACCCTTTAAAGAACCACCCAAATTTCCCCTTTCCTTTTTGATGGGTCATGATTACTACCAAGCAGAATGACTTTGTCCATCCTGGGTGATCCCTGCATACCTTGAACAAACAAACATTATGGCCCTTGGGTTTAACTTACCATACTGTTTTTTTTGTTTGTTTGTTTGTTTTTACTTATTAAATTTTCCTGCTACATACAGAGAAACCCACTCCTGAAGACACTTCAAAATACCCTCCGTTAGCACAGGAATTGAGCCTGTTAGCATAGGAATGAGGCCTTCCATATGTTGTTACTGATCTTGAACCAAGGATTTTCTTTTCAATGGAAAAGTTTCAAATATACACAAAAGTAGTAGAACAGTATAATGAATTTCCATGTATACATCACCCAGTTATCATCAACTCATGAACATTTTGTTTGTAACTCCCACTTCCGCCCCACTGAATTACTTTTAAACATCAAGAGATTTAAATCTATTTCTTAAAAAAATATAACAATTATCACAGCTAAAATATCAAAAATAATTTACTTAATGTCATTCAATATCCATAATTTTGCCCAAGCATATTTTGTGAAAGAGCTACTCAATGCCAGTATGGTTTTTGTTTGTTTACTGTGTTTTTCTATTATGAAATCCTGGGAATAGAGAAAAGGGGAAGGAGATCTGGGAAAGTGCATAATTAAGTTGCAAAGAGCCTGGATGTCCCAGATGAGAAGGAAAGAATCTGACCTGGTTTGGGTGGGAGAAGTACATTCTACTACTTCTCCGGAGGAGGAGGGTGCGACTTCAGGCCGGGTGATGCAGGAGAAGGTGCAGAGGGAAGAGTGGTACTACCTCCGTTGGGGGTTCCCTCTGGATAATCCCACCGTGGAGCTAGGAGGCAGCGCTTTTTTGGAGGCCTGGTTTCCCGCGTGTTTCCAGGTGGGAGCGTGGATCTCCCGGAGAAACAAGGTTGGTCACCCATAAGGATTCTTAGGACAGGGCGTCAGCTCTCTGTGGTGGGCCCCGCGAGGCTGAGACCTGAGATGGCGGCGGGTCCCCTCCAGGCACAGAGCTTCCTCCGGGTTTCGCGCTTACCGTATTTCCTGTATCCTGAAACGCATATCCCTTCTCCGCCCGCCCTCCCCTCCTTACTCCACCCTATTTTAACGTTCTATAAGGGTGGGTCTTAAAAAGACATGTATATTTAACATATAATGTTTTACCACCGTCCGTCCCCCTAAATGTAACTAAATCTATGTTCTGTGTTACACAATCTATGCAATTTTAAGATTAGAAGAAATCCAGGTTTATTCCTAATTGGTGAACTCTGCATAGATTGTGGAAAGGCGCGGAGGGTTGGAATGGGGGGTAAGGGGCGCAGGTGGCGGGAGGGGGAGAACAAAGACATTATTGAAAAGCTAAGGGCTTTACTACCGAGTTGCAGCTATGTAACACAGAGCCATTAAACTACCTAGGACAATTTGAAAAGCAATTGCAAACATGGTAGTTGACTAAAGTGCAAAATAGCACACTAGCATTAAACATGGTAATTGAATGTGGAAAATAAATTCGCCGTATGTCTTAGAATGTAGGGTTACACTTTTCTTCATATTTTAACAAATTAGAAATCTCTGAAGGCTTACTTTTTAAAATGTCTAATAATTTTTAATGTTTCAACATCTATAAAATCTCAGTTAATAAATCTAAATCTCGATGGAATGCCATACTTTAATGGGCAAAGTTTTTGTTTTCTTAGAGTAATGGAAAATAATAATTCGTCTTACTACTGGTGTATTATATTCAATGATATATGGTAATAAGATATATGATATATATATATGATATATGGTAAGAAATGGGTGTGATATGGCTTAGAAGAAAAGGCTACTGGAACTTCTTAGACCTTCAGCATTCACATCCATTCCCCTTTGGCTATGTACAAAATAGACCACGGTTTTACAGCACTGTCCTCAGTGTTTTTTAATGGAAAGAGTTCAATCCTTAATGTCAAAATAGAACTGACTTTTAAAATACTCTGTTACTTACAAGCCCTGTGATATTTAAGTAGCCGATTAAACATTTAGAGCTATGGTTTCCAGGAAATAGTAATTTCTTCCTTGTAGAACTATTGCCATAATTAGGGATCATGCATTTAAAGTACTTATTAACCATGATTGCCTCTCATTTCCACCATCACTACCTTCCTCTAAGTACCAGTGCAGCCCTTTACACAAACTAGATACTCAGTAAATGTTTAGGAAATAAGTGACCCTGTGGTTTTCTACCAGATGCCACTAATAAAAATATTGTAGCAGTGGGTTAGTGAAAACATGTGAAGGGAAATTAAGAGAAACAATGCTCTAGATTTAGAAAAGTAGTTGGGACTAGACTTAACAGATGTGGGAGTCACTAACATAGACCTGGTAGGTGATGTCATGGGAATAGATGGTATCCTCAAGAGAAAATATAGAGGAAAAAGGAAGTCAGCCAAAGACAGAATACTGTGTAATTATAGACAGAAGAAGAATAAACTGCTGCAAAGCCTGAGAAACAGAGGCTAAAGTCAGAGGAAAGGATTCTAATTTAGGGTTACTCACTCTTGGCACTACTGACATTTGAGGCCAGATCACTCTTTGTGGTGGGGGACTGCCCTGTGCATTGTAGGATGTTTAGCAGTATATCAACATACATCAGTAGCACCTCCATACCACTCCCAACTGTGAAAAACAAAAATGTCTCCAGACGCTCCCAAATGTCCCTCAGAAGGCAAAATCATCCCCTCTTAGAACCATTGGTTTATCCCAACCCTCCAAACTTGCTCCTTCCCTAGTCTTCTTTATTTCAGTGAATGTTATCCCTTATACCCATTTGAATAAGTCAAACCTTACTGTTATTTTTTTTGTACTGCAGAATATTTTATTATCTGCAAGATGAAAGACTTTAAGAGTAAAAGTTGAAATTAAGTTGTTTTATAGCTATAGTTTTAGTAAATTAAGATAAACATTGCCCATTTTAGTAAAATGACAGGAATTAAAAATTATATCAAATCCAGGTGTGTTTGATTTATGGTAAACATTTGACTTGTGAAAACAGTTCCAACTTAAGCTGCTGCCATCAACCTGGACTATTTATACCTCAACTGGATTTATTTATTTTTATTTTTAATTGTGGTAAAAAATCACAAAGTTTATCATTTTTATCATTTTTAAATGTATAGTTTAGTTGTGTTAAGTATATTCACAGTGTTGTACAACCAATCTCCAGAATTTTTTCATACTCATTAAACAGTGCCTTCCCCTTTTCCCCTTTCCCCAGTCCTTGGTAACCACCATTGTACTCCCAACTGGATTTTTGTTTGTTTTTGTTATGTTAAAATGGAAAGCCAAAGCCTTTTACAGCTAGGTTTCAAAATGACCTTTACCCATCATTTTTTCCATTAACAGTTAAGCTTTTGTTTTGTTTTGTTTTGTTATGTTTTTAACACAGATGAAATAGGTGAATGTGAATCATAAAACCAGAAGAGGGCACTGTTAGGCTAAAGGGCTATCAAACCAGAGTTGAGAAGTGTTATAGATCTGAATTTGTTTCATAATTTTAAGTGCTCAAAAGACAACAACAGAGGAGAAATGACAGTCTCTTCTATAAATGGTGCTCAGAAAACAGGGCAGACAGCCACGTGAAAAAGAATTAAATTGGATCACTGTTTTGCAGCATACACAAAAATTCACTCAAAATGGATTAAAGACTTGAATGTAAGACCATAAGCCATAATAATCCTAGAAGAAAATATAGACAGTAAGCTCCTTGACATCACTCTTGGCAATATTTTTTTAAATCTGGCTCCAAAGACAATGGCAGCAAAAGCAAAAATAAGCAAATGGGACTACATCAAACTAAGAAGTTTCTGCATAGTAAAGGAAACTGTCAACAAAATAAAAAAGGCAATATACTTAATGGAAGAAAATATTTATAAACTGTATACCTGGTAAGGGGCCAATATCCAAAATATATACGGAACACATACAATTCAATAACAAAAAAAATCTGATTAAAAAATGGACATAAGATAGGAATAGATTTTTTTTTCCCAAAGAAGACATGCAGAAGGTCAATAGGCTCATGAAAAGATTGTCAATAGCAGTCATTACCAGGGAAATGCAAACAAAACCACAATGAGATGTCCCCTCACACTTGTTAGAATGGCTGTGATCAAAAAGATCATAGTGTTGGTGAGAATGTGGAGAAAAGAGAACCCTTGTGCACTGTTGGTGGGAATGTAAATTGGTGCAATCACTATGGAAAACAGTATGGAGGTTCCTAAAAAAATTGAAAATAGAACTACCATATGATCCAGCAATTCCACTTATGGGTATTTATGCAAAGGAAATAAAAAATAATAACTCAAAAAGATATATGCACCCTATGTTCATTGCAACATTATTCACATAATAGCCAAGGTATAGAAACAACCTAAGTGTCCAAAACAATGGATAAGTGGATAAAGAAGACGTGGTACATTCACACACACACACACACACACACACACACACACACACACACAGGCATATGACTCAACCATGAAAAAACATGAAATATTGCTATTTGTGACAATACAGATGGGCCTAGAGGGTATTATGCTAACTGAAGTAAGACAGAGAAAGACAAATACCATATTATTTCATTTACATGTGGAGTAAACAAAAAAATGAACAAAGCAAAGCAAAACAAAACTCACAAATACAGAGAATAGATTGGTGGTTGCCAAAAGGCAGGGATTTGGGCCTTGAGTAAAATGAGTGAAGAGGATCAAGAGGTACAAATGTTTAATTATAAAATAAATAGGTCATGGGGATGTGATATATAGCATAGTGAATATAGTGAATAATATTGTATTGCAAATTTGAAATATGCTAAGAAAGTAAATCATAAAGTTTCCTATTATAAGAAAAAAACTTGGAATTTTATATGGTGACACACAGTAACTAGACTTACTGTGGTGATAATTTTTCAATGCATACAAATGTTGAAATATTGTGTTGTACAGCTCAAAATAATAGAATGTTGTATATCTAGTATACTTCAGTCAAAAAATAACAATAGAGAACAAAACTGAACCACCTCTGCATGATAGCGGTCTGTTTTCATTTAGGGTTTTTTAAATTGGAGAGTTGGTTGATTAATAGTGATTTCTTTTGGAAATTGACTTTCAGCTCAAGGCCAAGAAATTTCCCCTTACATGTACAAATATAAAGGACTTCTCTAAGCTTCACTTTTTGCAGATGACATGATATCATACATGGAAAACCCGATAGACTCCACCCAAAGTCTGCTAGAACTGATACACGAATTCAGCAAAGTCGCAGGATACAAAATCAATGTACAGAAATCAGTTGCATTCTTATACACTAATAATGAAGCAACAGAAAGACAAATAAAGAAACTGATCCCATTCACAATTGCACCAAGAAGCATAAAACCTAGGAATAAACCTAACCAAAGGTGTAAAAGATCTGTATGCTGAAAACTATAGAAAGCTTATGAAGGAAATTGAAGAAGATACAAAGAAATGGAAAAATATTCTGTGCTCATGGATTGGAACAATAAATATTGTTAAAATGTCAATACTACCCAAAGCTATCTGCACATTCAGTGCAATCCCAATCAAAATTGCACCAGCATTCTTCTCGAAGCTAGAACAAGCAATCCTAAAATTTGTATGGAACCACAAAATACCCCGAATAACCAAAGTAATGTTGAAGAAGAGAACCAAAGAGGGAGGCATCGCAATCCCAGACTTTAGCCTCAACTACAAAGTTGTAATCATCAAGACAGCATAGTATTGGCACAAAAACAGATACATAGATGAATGGAATAGAATAGAGACTACAGAATTGGACTCACAAAAGTATGGCCAACTAATCTTTGACAAAGCAGGAAAGAATATCCAATGGAAAAAAAGACAGTCTCTTTAACAAATGGTGGTGAGAGAACTGGACAGCAACATGCAGAAGAATGAAACTAGACCACTTTCTTACACCATTCACAAAGATAAATGCAAAATGGATGAAGGGCCTGAATGTGAGATAGGAAACAATCAAAACTCTAGAGGAGAAAGCAGGAAAAAACCTCTCTGACCTCAGCCACAGCGATTTCTTACTTGACACATATCCAAAGGCAAGGGAATTAAAAGCAAAAATGAACTATTGGGACCTCATGAAGATAAAAAGCTTCTGCACTACCAAGGAAACAATCAACAAATCTAAAAGGCCACCAACGGAATGTGATAAGATATTTGCAAATGACATATCAGACAAAGGGCTAGTATCCAAAATCTATAAAGAACTCACCAAACTCCACACCCAAAAAGCAAATAATCCATTGACGAAATGGGCAGAA
>NW_024413791.1:0-26837 GCF_014898765.1 Herpailurus yagouaroundi | reverse complement strand
AAAAAAAATGCTAAGTACGTGAGGTGATGGATATGTTAATTAGCTTGACTGTGGTGATTATTTCACAATGTATCTGGATATCCAACCATCACACTGTACATCTTAAACATATAATTTTTATTGGTCAATTATATCTCACTAAAACTAGAATAACATAAAATAAATGTTCAGTGTTTCTTAGTGTTCCTATTTGGTAAGGAGATCCAGGATTGCAAGGTCACTAGCTATGTGGTGTGTCTGAATTTTAAAATTCCTTCCAACATGCACTGTCAAAACAATTTTGCCTTGATTTTGAACACATTACCAGCAGAATATTAATTAATTCCTGAGCTGAAGTCGGACGCTTAACCGACTGAGCCACCCAGGCGCCCCAAGTGTGTTTGTTTTCATAGACAATCTTCCTGAAGGAAATGAGAGGTTGAGTGGGTGCAGAGTTGGGAAGGGATTCCCAGAAGGCTGTGAGATAGAAGCAGGCTCTGGATCTCTTAGTCCCAAATTGGGTTCCACACTCAGATCTGTTGAGTACAGCAATCTGCCTCCTGGAAATAAGGGATGCCTCCTAACACTGCCCTTCCTCATCCTTCAGCCCCTGGGAGTCCAAGTGCAAATCTTCTTTTTATCCTCGCAGGACTGTTCTTGATGCTGCATCCCCCTAGCCTGTGTTGTACATGCTTCCACAACAGACAGACCTTTGTGCCACTGTTTATCTGATTCACTTTCCTCTAATTTCCATTTACTTGGGGGTGGGGGTCTCCTTGGAAAAACAAAGGAGAAAAATGAGGAGGATTAAAGAAAAGTGTTTGTTTCCTTGTTTGTTTCTTTGAAAGGGCATTAGAAATATAAGTCCTTATTTCTTCCAGACTTGATTAACCCCACGTTTTAGTCTATTTCAGGCTGCTAAGAACAAAATGCCAGGGACTGGATGGCTTATAAACAACAGAGATTTATTGCTCACAGTTGTAGAGGCTGGCAGTACGAGATGGGGGTGCCCAGATGGTCTTATGAGAGCCCTTTTCCAGGGATGCTGATTCCTCTTGTACCCTCACATTGCAGGAGCATTCAAGCTCTCTGGGGCCTCTTTTATAAGACACTAATCCTATTGAGGGCTCTGCCCTCATGACCTAATCATCTCCCAAAGACCCCATATTCTTTCTTTCTTTCTTTCTTTCTTTCTTTCTTTCTTTCTTTCTTTCAATCCAAGTTAGTTAACATATAGTGTAATAATGGTTTCAGGAGTAGAATTTGGTGATTCTTCAATTACATACAAACCCGGTGCTCATCCCAACGAGTGCCCTCCTTAATGCCCATCACCTATTTAGCTCTTCCCTTCACCTAACACCCCTCCAGCAACCCTCACTTTGTTCTCTGTATTTAAGAGTCTCTATGGAAAAAGGTCCCACATCCTAATATCATCACCTTGAAGATTAGATTTCAACATATGAATTTTGAGGGGGACAAATATTCAGACCAGAGTACCCCTAGAGTTGTTGAATAAAACTGCATTTTTACCAGATCCTTACAGGATTCATATATGCATTCATGTTTTATAAGCACTGACTTAGAGCATTATCATATTAATATTATGTTCTCTATGACTGAACCGTGTATAAAAGTTCAACATTTCATTGAAATAGGGAAGCTGAAAGATAGTGGTTTGCATTTACTCAAGGCCAACACGTGAATTTAAGACCACGGTACCCCGTATCATCGCTTGAGTCACGAGAGGACATGGGCATCCTGTATTGCCTCAAGAGGATATTGTATATGGGAATGAAGGGAAGAACTTGGACCTCATCAGTAGTGAAACCAGAAAGGTGTGATGCTACTCTCTGCCTTCTTTGTAGAAGAGGCTGATCCCAGACAGGAGTGTTTCCTGTCAAGTCAGCAGGAGCCAGGGGAGACTAGAGGAAATAAACCTCAGGCCAAGCTGGTTAGCCAAATTTCAGAAAATTCCAGAGGTATGCCCAAGGGGCAGTTTTAAAAAATGCCCAAGGACCCTAGGAGTTTACAATTGTATTATTTTGAAATTTAGTCTTATCACTTCCTTCTCACATTAAGGGCAGAATCCAATCTAAATAGACCATTTTCTATTGACAGCATAATCACATTCTATTCTTATCATTCTTTTTACTGAATTTGCATTGTAGAGACTAACACAGATGGTTCACTTCCTACGCCCCAGGTGCTACCAAGGAAATGTCCTATCCGATCTACATAGTACAAGAGGCATCAATCAAACATCAATATTACATTTTACAGATGAGGAAACAGAAAACTTTATTTGCCAAGAGATTCTAGAGCTAGTTGGCAGTGAAGCAGAAACAAATTACTACAATTTGTTGTATTTGACTAAAAAAATCCTGTTTTCATTATATTATAATGCTTTACCACATATCTAAATATGGCCTCATCTTCAGTTTACACAAAACGTTTACTTTTCATTTTCCTTCTCCATATCTACATAAATAATACCAGTTTAAAGCCATATGCTATTTAACCATTTTATAAAGCCTATTCATATATTTTGTTTCATAGTACTTCTCAACATTTCTGTGAAATGGGCACAAAAAATATTACTTCCTCCATTTTAAAGATGAATTATTTGAAATTTAGATTGGTTAAGGAATTTTTTATAAATTGAGACAGCTACAAAAAAGGCAAGGTCCAGATCTGAACCTTAAGACTTCATATTCCAAATCCCTGGCCCTCAAAAAATATCACACTAACTTGATTAATTCTGTGCGTCTCTTTGGTGATACTGTGGTTTCTAAGGAAACTTATTTTATTTTAAATAATTTATTATTTGTTTATTTTAAAAATAAATTTATTTTTATAATTTTATTTTAAGATTTTAAAATTTATTTTGAAAATATATTATTGTTAGACAAACTACATACTTTGGGGGGAGGGGAGACAACAGTGAAATTATGTATTATATGTGGTGTCTAAACGTGGTATCTCCCCCAATTGGATGGGGGCCTCCAAATGTGGGGCGACAATCTGATGGGAGCCTATGGCAGGGTCAGAACAAAGAAGATAGAAGTTTACTGAATACACCGCAAGGGAGCTGGGGGCAGGACAGCAAAGGAGAGGCTGTCTGCCAGGAGTTAGTGGGTGGAGGCTATTTTTATTTTTATTTTTTTAATGTTTATTTTTGAGAAAAAGAAACAGAGTGTGAGTGGGGCAGGGGCAGATAGAGAGGGAGACACAGCATCTGAAACAGGCTCCAGGCTCCAAACTCCAAACTGTTAGCACACAGCTCCATGTGGGGCTCAAACCTAGGAACCTTGAGATCAAGACCTGAGCCAAAGTCAGAGGCTTAACCTACTGAGACATACAGGCACCCCATGGGGGTTGTTTTTAATGAGGGAAGGTGAGGAGTATGGCAACATATGGAATTTTTCCTTTTTTGGTAACCGTGTTTAGATGTAAGTAGCCCATTGGTCAGTTAGACCCTATAGATATTTTGAGGTGTGTCGCCTAAGGAGCCTGTATGTATTCAGCCAGAGGGTCGCTGTGGGCCCTGTCTCCATTCCATTGCTCAAGCCTGTTTGCCTAAAAGCGGCCTCTACACTATCTGGGATGAGAGTAAGCTACTATATTAAAAAAAATATATTTGAAATAATATCTAAGGTTATTATTTTTTTACCTTCTCTGATTTTATTACTATGTTCTATATGGAAAAGTAGATAAAACATACATGTAGTGTGTAATAAATGATTAAAATGTAAAAATCTAGTCAAGAACTAGAAATTGCCAGAACATTCAGACTATAGATACACCTCTCCGGGGGAAAAAAAAAAAAAAGATTCCAGATGGAAAATCCAAGATAAAAGAAGGGAATAAGAACAAAAAACAGTAAATAGATAGATGCACACTGACTGCATTAAAATGTAGAATTAAATGCATGACATTGATAATTTGTAAATTGGAGTGGGATAAAATAAAAAGCATTAAATTCCTTGCATCATTTGGGAAGAAAGTAAGTTGTTGATTGTTCTTTTTTTTTAAATCAACTTTTTTTTTGTGAAATGTAATGCACATAAAGTCCATAAAACATAAATGCATAGTTTAATGGAAAACTGAAATACCTGTGTATCCATCCCATTTCTTTACCAAGCCCAACCTCCTGTCCCTCCCATACCACAGTAAAGCTTACTCTGTGTAGTGTAAATACCTGACAATTAGCTTTCTAGATTGTAATGTAAGTGTCTGACATTAAGCTTTTGATTGCTGAGGCATCCACTCCAAAGACTTGCATCTCAAGTAAACACATTGCCAGCTATGCAACTAGGCAACCTGACAAAAGACATGCTGTGTATACTCCAGGACATGTGAGTAATAAACTATTCATGCAAAGTTCCCTGATGACTGTTGCTGAGATGCATCTTGCAATCAGAGTAAGAACCACAAGTGCTGCCTGTTTAGGTTTCTATATAATTCATTGTTTTTCTTTCTCTTTTTTCTTCCATTCTGCTCAGCACAATGATGATTTTCCTGCATCCTCTGGGGATAAGTTTAGTTCTGGTTTTCTCTAACACTAAGAATATAGTCCTTTTGAATCACAGACTACCCCCCCCCGCCCCAACACCCAAGCAGGCCTTGACTCTTGACTTCTGTACCCCTCTTTTCTACTTTCCCTCAACTTAAGCCAGAGAATGTAATTCCCCAAATGAAGGAAGCACAAAATCTCTCAGGGTTGAGAAGGCAGTGAGGCAGGACTAAGCTCTATGTGTTCTCACTTCACAGTAAAACCCTGGCCTGGAATTTTTCCATCATCTTACCTCCTCTTTATTGTTTTTAAAGTGATGTTTTATAAATTTTAGCCAATGTGTTATTTTTAGTGGGAGAGTTCATCTAAATAATTTAGCCCACCTTAACCTGAAACCAAAATTCAACAAATACAGCATTTTAGCACAAAACAGAAAAGTTAACTGCATTTCCAAAGAATTTCAGAACTCTAACATATTATTGATATGCAAAGCTTTTGACTGTAGGAGATGAGCTGCTTGAAAAAGTGTTTATTGAGTTCCAGAAGCTCTACTTTGAATGCTAAGAGGTGAGAGACCTAAAGCAATGAGCACAGGTTTGAAGAAACCATAATGGTGAGATATGGTCTTCCCTACTTGTAGGGATGCAGCTCAGTGGAAAAGAAGACAGAACTGGGAGAGCAAAGAAATAGTAATTGATGCAGGTCCTGGAGAAAAGAAAGCTGCTAAGTAGAGCCAAAGGGTTCCCAGTTTATGACAAGACAGGATCACAGGCATGATTTACTGCCCACTTTCCATTTGGAAGTCCAAGACCAAACATGCCAACATCTGCAGCCTCACTGTAGAAATGGCCACAGGGAAGGTATAACCATAAAGAAATTCTGACTGTTCCATGTTGCTTACATCCCCCAGATTTCCTGCAGTGTAGTTGGCTGTATGAGAATGAGGTAGATTTTGAACATCCAGAGATTCCTAGTGTCCATGAAAGGAGATAATTTGAGGAAGGCTCAGTGGATTTGAAGGGATTCAGTGTTTTACATAAGGAGGATGAAATAAATCTTTTGTGTAGGCCTGGCATCAGAGATCAGGTCAGAGAGTGGACATCAGCAGATGGGGTTGATGACAGTCAGAGGCAGCTCAGCAGAGGCAGAAAGTGGGCAGAAAGTGGCTGTGGACCAAACATAAACCCTAATGTGACAACATAAAATACCCTACCAAACATAGTATATGTCACCCAGAGGAAAACAGATGGTGAAGATGAAAATCCAGAATTTCCTTCCTAAATAATACTGACAAAAGCCTGGAAATTACTGAGTTTTCTGTAAATGTTCAAATTTATGTGTCCTTTACTTGGCAAATCGGAAAATAGAGAGTAAAATTTGGTACTTCAACTGGTAGCACAAGTTACATTTCTGCGCATCAAGTGTTATGATTGGGCTAGTTGTAGTACCCTAAGTGGGGGCTGGTTTGATATTCTGAGGGTTTTTCATTTTTATTGAGGTGAGATTTACATGACCGAAAAGTAATGGTTTTAAAGTGAACATTTAAATGATATTTCATACATTCACAACCACCATCTCCATCAAGTGTCAAGATCTTTTAATCCTCCCCCAAGGTAACTTTGTAGCCCATTCAGCAGGTGCTTAACATTGCCCTCAATCACCATCCCCTGGCCACGACCAATCTGCTTTCTGTCTCTGTGGATATGCCTATTCTGAATTTTTCATGTAAATACAATCATACAATATGTGACCTTTTGTGTCTGGCTTCTTTCATTTAGCACAATGTTTTTGAGGTTAATCTGTGTTGTAGCAGAATACAGCTGAATATTCCATTGTATGTACATTTGTTAAATCCATTCATCTGCTGATACACATTTAAGCTGTTTCCGTTTGGTTATTGTGAATATGTAAATATGCGTATTTGAGTACTTGCTTTCAATTCTCTTGGGTTATACAAATGCCGAGGAGTGGAATTGTTAGGTATATGGCAATTCTATGTTTAACTTTTTGGACTGTTTTCCACAGTGCAGAGCTATTTTACATTGTCACCAGAGATATACAAAGGGTTCCGATTTCTCCACATACATGCCAACACTTGTTATTTTCTGTTTTGTTGATTATAGCCATCCTAGTGCATGTGACATGGTACCTCATTGTCATGTCCTGTGCATTGCTCTAGTGACTAAAAATATTGAGCGTCTTTCCATGTGTTTGTTCTTCATTTGTATATCTTTGGAGAAATGTCTATTCAAGCTTCAGCCATTTTGTAATTAGATTGTTTGAGTTATTGTAATTGAGTTTTAAGAATTTTTGATGTATTCTGAATACTAGACTCTTATCAGATATACAATTGAGCCTTGAACAACACAGGTTTGAACTGTTTGGGTCCAGTTATATACAGATTTTCTTGTGATAAATACAGGACAGCACTATATATGCATTCTTATTTCCTTATGATTTTCTTAATAACATTTACTTTTTTTCTAGCTTACTTTATTGTAAGAATACATTAGGTGATACATATATCATGTAAAGTATGTGTTAATCAACTGTGTATGTTATCAGTAAGGCTTCCAGGCAATAGTAAGTTATTAGTAGTTAAATTTTGGGGAATCAAAAGTTATACGCAGATTTATGACTGCATGGGGGATCAATGTCCCTAACCCCTGTGTTGTTCAAGGGTCAACTGTAAAATTTGCAAATATTCTCTTCCATTCTGTAGACTATCTTTTCATCTTCTTGATAATGTAAGTTTTACATTTTGATAAAGTCCAATTTGTTTTTTATTGTATTGGTCATTCTTTTGGTATCTTATCTAAGAATCCATCAGCAAATAAATTAAAGGTCATTAAATTTACTCCTGTATTTCTTTATAACTTTAGCTGTTTCATGTCTGTTGTCTATTTTTGATTACTTTTTATACTTGGGGTGAGGTAAGGGTCCAGTTTCAGTTGATGTTGATATCCAGTTATCCAAGCAGCATTTGTTAAAGAGAATAATCTTTCTACTTTGGATGGTGTTACGGACTGAATTGTGCCCCCCACCTCTCCCCCCTCCCCCGCCCCCGCTGCCCCTAATTCATATGTTGAAGTCCAAACTCCCGCCTTGATTGTATTTGAAGATAGGGCTTTAAAGAAGGTAAGTAAGAATAAATAAGGTCATAAGTGTGAGGCCCTAATCCAATATGTCTGGTGTCTTTATAAGACAAGAAAGAGACATCAAGGATACATGCACACAAAGACAAGTCCACGTGAGGACACAGCAATAAGACAGCCATCTCCAAGCCACAAGAATGGCCTAAGTAGAAACTAGCCGTCTAGCACCTTGATCACGGATATCTATCCTACAGAACTATGAGAAACAAATTTCTGTTTTCAAAGCACCTAGTCTGTGATATTTTGTTAGGGCAGCCCTAGCAGACTAAGAGAGATGGTCTTGACATTATTGTTAAAAATCAATTGACGTTAGATGTATAGGTGTATTTATGGACTCTCAGTTGTATTCCATTGGTTCATATGCCTCTTCTTGGGCCAGTGGCACACTGTTTGAGTTTTTTACAAGTTTTGAAAAGCTGTAGCTTTTTAACAAGTTTTCAAATCCAGAGGTGTGAGTCTTTCAACTTTGTTCTTTTTTTTTTAAGATTGTCTTGCCTATTTGGAGCCCCATACAATTCCATATGAGTTTGAGGATTGGCTTTTTCATTTCTGCAAGAAAAGTTGTTGGAATTTTTATGGAAAGTACATTGAATTTATGGATTTCTTTGAGTAGTATTATTGCTATTTGAACAATATGATGCCTTCTAAACCATGAACATAGGATATTTTTCTATTTCTTTAGGTCTTCATCAATTTTTTAGCTCTTCCTGATGAATCAACCCATTTGTCACAATACAAAATCCTTCTTTGTCCCCTGTAACAGATTTTTTTTAAGTTTATTTATTTATTTTTACAGAGAGATGCGTGCATGAGCAGTGGAGGGGCAGAGGGAGGGAGAGAGAATCCCAAGCAGATTCTGCTCTAATAGTGCATATCCCAACATGGGGCTCAATCCCATGAATGATGAGATCATGACCAGAGCCAAAATCCAGAGTCAGACACTTAACTGACTGAACAACCCAGGCACCTCTGGACCTAAAGTCTTACGTAGAGAGCACATACTTGGATTTTGTTTTTGTTTTTTTTTTTTTAAATCCATTGTGCAAATCTCTGTTTATTGCTTGTGGAGTTTAACCCACTTACATTAATTACTGATGAGGAAGGATTTACTGGTGCCACTTTGCTTTTTTTTTTTTTCCTGGATTTCTTGTTCCTTTTCCCCCTCATTTTCTTCATTTCTGCCTTGTTTTGTGTTTAATTTTTGAAGCACACTGCTTTGGTTCTTCTCTCATTTCTTTTTGTGTATATTTATAAGACACTTTCTTGGTGGTTACAATAAGAACTACAATTACATACTAAATTTATAGCCATCTAGTTTGAGTTAATACCAATTTAGCTTTAGTAGCATACACAAACTCTGCTGCTATACAACTCCTTTCATCTTTAAGTTATTGTTGTCACATTTTATATCTTTATACATTGTGTATGCAATACCATAGATGTATAATTATTATTTTATACATATGCATTTAAATCATGTAGGAAACAAAAAGAGTTACAAACAAAGAATTTATTTATACTGTATGAGCTGTTTGCATAAAATAGTCACTATTTGGGTGTACTAAATTCTGGATAGAAACTTAATTAACATATTCATCAAAGAGTAGAGACATCTGGTAAAAAGTAAATATTTTTTCTTTACTTGGAAGGAAAGCAGAATTGTCCTAGGTAGAGAAATATTGAGTGTAGTCAACAACCACAGAAGGGCAAATATGTCCCTATCTTTTTGCCTTTATAAGTGAACTTAAATTAGATCTTGAGCTTTCGTTTCAGCTCAGCAGTGAAAAATTTAATCATTCAAATTGAAGGTAAATTCTAGTTTGAAACTCAACCTCTTTTAGGGTAGCACTCTCTAGCACCCTCCTTATTTCAGGAATTTCCTGTTTTCCCTCTCCTTCTATTTGCCCTGGAGGTGATATGTGTTCCAGGGGGATTTATAAATAAGCTGAAGCTTGGGGATATATATTATGTATATGTATATTATGTATAACTTAACACTGGAACCAACAAAAACTGGCTTTGGCTCACATGAATAATACTAAATGGCATTATTGGTTGACATCTATCCACTGCCCTAAGGGCTCTAATGTACATGCTGCTCTGCTCTGTGGTGCCGAGTTTATTGAAGATCAATATGTGTCCTCATGTTCCCTTATTTTGAGGTTCTCTAAGTCTCCAGTGTACTTTTAGCCACTTTTATGTCTTTTGAAGGATGTAAGCCACTTTTGGATGTTCCTCCACTTACCATATTGAGGACATACACTCACAACTTGCTGCTCTAAACCGAGTTGACAAAGTAGCCTTGGGAGTTTCCCAGGGGACTTTCACTAACCCCTCTTTGTGTTTGGGTCCCACAAAAGCTTCTGAATATCAATCACACAACAAACCCTAGAAAATGGGCCAGGGACATTTAATCCACAATTTAACTTCCTCAATCACTTCTGCCAATTATTTTTCTTTCCCTACAGCAAATTCATGGGTTCTTTATCAGGACAAGGGCAGGAAACTGTTCTCACATCCTTATAGAACTCTTTGTGTGGAATACATATAGCATAAATTCTAGGTCTGTTTCCTTCAATGCTGAGTTTAGTAAAATTTCAGGTTTTCCTAACTCATGTGTGTTCTTTCAGCTTAAAAACTTGACTCAGAAACTAACTTGACTTCTTTATTCTCAGTTGGATTAGCCCTCCTCTTACTTAAATAACACCGATTACCCAATGGGTGAAGGATTCCAGGTTATCAAAAAAAATGTGAGAAAGAAAAGCCTTGGTTATTATCAAAATATTGTCTCTTGCCACACTTGTAATAAAGATGTGTGACTAATTGGATGACTGGACTTGGGATAACATTTTATCAGGATATCTGTATTAGCTTGTGTCTTGTGAGAAAACTGAAGTGATGTGTTAAATTACTTGTCTGAGAAACCAGTGCTAATTAACAACCCTAGGCACAATATTTTTCTGTTGCTGGAAGCTATAGAACTGAAGCAGGAGAAATGGAAAGTGGCTTTTGGCTAGCCTGGTATCAGTGATTAACAAACATGACTGTACATTAGAATTGACCAGAGCTTTTGAAAAACATATGACTCCCACAGCAAGCATGCAGATTCAGCATGTCTGGGGTAGTTTCCACACCTATGTATTTAAAAATAATCTCCCCTGGTGCAACCACTCTGGAAAACAGTGTGGAGGTTCCTCAAAAAATTAAAAATAGACCTACCCTATGACCCAACAATAACACTGCTAGGAATTTACCCAAGGGATACAAGAGTGCTGATGCATAGGGGCACTTGTACCCCAATGTTTATAGCAGCACTCTCAACAATAGCCAAATTATGGAAAGAGCCTAAATGTCCATCAACTGATGAATGGATAAAGAAATTGTGGTTTATATACACAATGGAGTACTACGTGGCAATGAAAAAGAATGAAATATGGCCCTCTGTAGCAACATGGATGGAACTGGAGAGTGTAATGCTAAGTGAAATAAGCCATACTGAGAAAGACAGATACCGTATGCTTTCACTCTTATGTGGATCCTGAGAAACTTAACAGAAACCTGTGGGGGAGGGGAAGGAAAAAAAAAAAAGAAGGTTAGAGTGGGAGAGAGCCAAAGCATAAGAGACTCTTAAAAACTGAGAACAAACTGAGGGTTGATGGGGTGGTGGGAGGGAGGGGACGGTGGGTGATGGGTATTGAGGAGGGCACCTTTTGGGATGAGCACTGGGTGTTGTATGGAAACCAATTTGGCAATAAATTTCATATATTGAAAAAAAAAAGGAGGGTAGAGGTGGCTGTATGTAGTTAGAGCAATAATTATTTACGATGTTGACATGAAGGAATTTGACACTGTATAGTCAATATGGTAAATTTAACCTAAAGTATTACATCTCTTTTGGTGCTGGGAATATAAAATGTAAGAGTGTTTTAAAAATATGTAGTTCCCAAGTATGACATGGAAAAAGATGATGTAACAATTCAGCATAAATATAAAGTCTTATAAAACATGTAAATACTGGAATGTTGATGGAATATTGGAATGCAATAAAAACGGCATATCAGATCGCTAAAAAAAAATAAATAAATAAAAATTAAAAAAAAAAATAAATAAATAATAAAAATAATCTCCCCAGGGGCGCCTGGGTGGCTCAGTAGGTTGGATGTCGGACTCTTGATTTCGGCTCAGTTCATGATCTCACAGTTTGTGAGTTTGGGCCCCGCATTGGGCTCTGTGCTGACGGTAGGGAACCTGCTTGGGATTCTGTCTCCCTTTCTCTCTGACCCTGCCCCTCTTGCTCTCTGTCTCTCTCTCAAAAATAAAAAAATAAAAAATAAAAAAATAAATATAAATAAAAATAATCTCCCCAGATCATTTTTATGCTTTATATAAAAAAAGCTTAATAACATGTGTAATGCACATCCAATCTGCCTAAAATGTTCTTTCCTGGGCATCCTTCCATCAGTTCTTTCCTGATTTCTTCCAGCTCCCAAAGACCAAATAGGAGGCAGCTAAAGCAGGCACCAACTCCGATATATGCACAGCTTGAGGTAGTAATTTTAACAGCTTTGTATGTTTCAGGATCATCTAGGATACTTGTTTTAAAATGTAATTATCAGATGCCACTTCCAAGTTGCATTAACTGCTTTATAGACACTTGATAATGGATAATTAGTAAATGGAAATATGCTAGAATTTGATCAGAAGCTGGCATTTATAGTAATCTGGAAGTGAGGCTTTATAGTAATCTGGAAGTGAAGCTTTAAGCCCTACTCAACTCTTACCCAAGTCAAACCTCTTGGCAGCTCTTGTGTATGTACAAAGAGAACTTCATAGATGTGGGTGCCAAAGTCAGTTTAGGTCATAGGGCTTATTTCCCCAAGCATTTGCCTCTAGCAGTTGAACCCTCCTTCCTTTGGAGGCTGCAAACAATCTGTTTCCTAGTCCTGGCTTTGGAACATAGCCTGGCAGTGGGTAGGAAGTAAGCATACTTGTCTATTGGGGAATTTGGCAGGACAGCATGTAGAAACATTTCCCAAAATATTTCTGAACCTGCTCCTGGAAATATGAACTGTCTTCTAAGCCTGCAAAATGAGCTGTGATGTTTGCTCAGTGGAGAACCTGAAATCACTGAATTTGCTGATTGATAAATGCTTGTTTGGAGAATGAAGAATACCTTCCAAGTACAATCTGCCTCTCAATAATTCTCAGAGAATACAGATGGCAAGAAAGTTTGGGTCTCAAAAGCTCTGGCATCCCAGGATTTTGTATGGATTTTAATTACTTTGCAGGTAAAACAGGGGACAGATGTAAAAACACCGGGTCCAGCAGTAGGGTGAATCTCGGTATCAGCCCAAACCATTATTTCTTGGCTTCTTGTACAAATCCCTCTGAATAAAGAGACGGGAGGCCAAAAATCTGTGTGGTGAGCTCCTCTGCTTTTATTGCCAGATGAGGCAGGTGAGAAGCATTAAGAAAAATACCCCTGTCAGGAAAATTATTGGGGCCACCTCCTGAGACCCAGCAATCTGTATCTCTGTATTGCTGTGTGTGTGTGTGTGTGTGTGTGTGTGTGTGTGTGTGTATCCAGGAATCTGAGAGACTATTTTTATTTAAGTTTGGAAGTACGAAATTTTAATATAATTTTATTTTGGAAGAATTTTAGATTTACTACAAAGAGTTTCTGTTACCCTACCATCTAGTTTCTCCTGTTGTTAGCATCTTAAAAACCATGGTATGTTTGTCAAAACTACGAAACTAATACTAGCCAAGCTTCTCCACTGAAAAGTTACTTTGCCTCCCATCCATACCCTTTTCTTTGGAATCAAGTCATTAAGACTAGCCCATACTTAAGGGGAGTGGGGAGAACTTAGGTCCACTTCCTGGGAAGTACTTACATAAATATTTTGGAACTATTCTGTAAGGAAAATTTGTCTTCCTCCCTCATATTCATTCATTCATTCATTCAGCCAGTCATTCTTTGAATCACTTATTTATTATATCAGTACAAAAATTACATATCAGTATAATCACATATATATGTTTACATATATGATTCCTTTTGAGTTAAATTTTGGGTAATATGAGGAATATTTCAAAGTTTATTTTTTTTTACATATCAATGTTAATTGTTCATGCACCATTTGTTGAAAAGATTTGCCTTCTTCTATTGGATTTTCTTCATTCCTTTGTCAAAAATCTGTTGACTGTATGTGTTTGGATCTATTTCTGAGCTCTCTATTTTCTTCTATTAAAATATGTGTCTATTATTTCACCAATATCACACTGTCTCGATTACTGTAACATTATAGTAAATTCCTAAAATTGGGTAATGTGACTTATCTGACTTTGTTCTTCCTTTTTTCAGAATTGTTTTGGTTATCCTAGTGCCTTTGTGTTTCCATATATACATGTTTTTTATTACTATTATTTTTTAGAAACAGCTTGTCAATATCTAAAAACAATCTCGCAGTGATTTGGTTACAACTCTGCTGATTTTACATATCAAACTAAGGATAATTGACTTTTTAACAATATTGAGTCTTCCAATGCATGAACATGATGTAGCTTTCTATTTGTTTAGAATTTCTTTGATTCTTTTGTCAGTGTGTTTTCTACATACAGGTCCAGCACATATTTTGTTAGACTTATACCCAAGTACTTCATTTTGGGGATGCAATTGTAAATGTTATTACCATTTTTAAAATTTTAAATTCCAATTATTCTTTGCTGGTATATAAAAATACAATTTACTTTTGTATATCAACCTTGTATCATGTGACCTTTTTAAACTCATTTTTTTTTTTAAATTTTTTTTCAACATTTATTTATTTTTGGGACAGAGAGAGACAGAGCATGAACGGGGGAGGGGCAGAGAGAGAGGGAGACACAGAATCGGAAACAGGCTCCAGGCTCTGAGCCATCAGCCCAGAGCCCGATGCGGGGCTCGAACTCACGGACCGCGAGATGGTGACCTGGCTGAAGTCGGACGCTTAACCGACTGCGCCACCCAGGTGCCCCTAAACTCATTTTTTTTTATTTTCTACATGTTATGTATGAAAAAAGAAAGTTTTATTACTTCCTTCACAGTCTGTATGTCTTGTATTTATATTCCTTGCCTTACTAATCTTGATGGTACTTCTAATAAAATGTTGAATTGCAGTGGTCAGAGAAGGCAACCTTGACCTATTCCTAATCTTGAGGTAAACACATTCAATCTTATACCTTCTAGTATAATGTAAGTTGCAGGGGAGTTTCCCGTAGATACCTTCAATGAGACTAAAGAAGTTTCCTTCTGTTACTAGTTTTTGAGCATGTTTAAATAATGAATGGATGAAAAGTTTGTTAAATGATTTTCTGCATCTATTAATATGATTAGTGTGTGAATGTGCTGAATTATATTAATTGGTTCTTGTATGTTGAAACAGCCCTGAATTCCTGTGATGAACCTTACTTAGTTGTGATGTATTTTCATTTTATATGCTGCTGGATTTGATTTGCTCTTACCTTCTTATGGATTTTTGCACCTATATTAAATACAGAAATTGCCATGTAGTTGCATTTAATTTTAATGCTCGTGTTAGGTTTGGGTATTAAGGTAATGGTGACTTTATAAAATGAGTTGGGAAATGTTCTCTCTTTTGTTTTCTGGAAGAGGTTGTGTAGAAATGTCTTATTTATTCCTTAAACTTTGGTAATGATTCTACAGTGAAACCACTTGGAACTGCAGTTTTCTTTTGTGGAAGGGTTTTACCTACATATTCGATTTTTAAAATATATTTGGGGGTATTCAGGTTATGTATTTCTGCTTGAGTGATTTGGGTACTTTGTGTCTTTCAGGGAACTGGTCTATTTCATCTAAGTTATTGAATTTATAGGCATAGAATTAATAGCTTTCTCTTATTATTACTTCAATGCCAGTGGAATCTGGAGTGTTTACTTTTTCATTCTTGATATTGTTGATTTGTGTTTTATCTCTTTTATTCTTAGTCTTCTTGCTAAATGGTTATTAATTTTGTTGATCTTTTCAAAGAACCAACTTTTGTTTTTATCGATTTTCTCTATTTTCTATTGATTTCTGCTCTTATTACTTCCTCTCCTCTTATTACTCTGGATTTTCTGTACATTTTTTCCACTAGTTGCCTAAGGTAGAGCTTGCATTCTGTATTGAAACAAACCCTCTGATACATGTTAAAATGTTAGAATGGCTGGTTAGTGTGATCAAATTCCTGTTTTCCTGCTGGGCTGTCCTGTGAAGATTGATCCTCCTCCACAATTTTATTCCACACTAATGTTATTTAAGTAATTATAAATGAGAAGACCTCCTTCTACTTGTACACAATGTCACTTTACCCACTTGCCCTAAACCTCATATGCACAAGATAATTCCAATGAAAAGCAATTCATTACTGAATTATTTACTTAATTGCTACAGACTGTGGCTTTCTAAGAGACTTTCTGGATGTTTCCTCTTTCCTTAATTCTCTCCCTTTCTTCCTCTACTTCTCATAGCTCTATCCTTACAAAAACTTTTCTATCCGTAGTCCTCATTCTTTGCCCCTTACACTGGATGCCTCACTCTTGCAATAGAAGAAAGTCTCAGTGTCTATTTCCTCCATTCCTCCAAGTCATGCCATGAGTGTTGGAAAGGTTATGACCACAGGTAGCTGCTGAGTTTTGAGGATACTCTCCTCACTATAATTACTCCTAGCATTACCAAGAGGAGGAACTTCACATTTCTCTGTGTTGGTGTCTCTGACTCCTTGACTGGAGGTTGGGAATATTGAAGGGGTGAAAGATAAGCTCTGGGGTCTTCAATGTCACTGTGTGTTAAGAGAGAGAGAGGGTAAGAGATGAAGACTTCCACTTTCAATCTGCAGCTAGCCTTCTTAAGTATTCAAAATAAAATACACATTACAAATGCACTTCTAATAGAAATGTGTATCCCTTCTACAAATGTAATTTTATTCTACACCTTTTTGAATAATAATGCTAGTGCTCTTATATAGAAACATTTCTCAGGCTCTAGGTTATACTATACATTTTCTCCATATTAATCAACAAGAAATGGCCCCACATTGCTTTCTACCCTCTAGGCTCCTCCTTGGTCATATGAGGGCATCAGAGTTTTCCCTTATCTTACTGCAATCTATTTTTCTCTTACTGCATTGCATCTGTGAGCTTTCTCTCTCCTTCTACCACTTCTTCCATTATAATTGATAAAGGTTCTCAACAGCTACCTAGTAAATTAGAAGATAAAAAATTAAAAACCATAAGAAAGCACCGTCTGCACTTGTGTGTATGTATGAGTGTATACATATAAAGTGACTTATTTACTCACTCCCTTTTCAGAGGACATCTAGATTCTCTTTTCTTTTTCTTTTTTGTCATTACAAATAATGCAGCAGTGATCATTCTAGTATTTATATCTTTGTATATATGTGAATTTTTAGAAGGATAAGTATAATTGCTGGACCAAAACATATGTGTATTTAATATTTTGATAGATATTGAAAAAATTGCCCTTTAAATATTGTGAAAATTGCCCTTTAAAAATTTCCCAATCACACTCTCCTAACAGTATGTCATAACACTACATTAGCGTACCTTTTTACTTACAGCTTCACCATTAAATAACAAAAGATATTACATTATAAATTTTATAGGTAAAAAAATCCCACTCTTGTTTTATTTTGAATTTTCCTGCTAATCAGTGAGGTTGAATATATTTCATATGGCAACCTATCATTTATATTTGCATTTTTGTGAATTTCATGTTCATAACCTTTGTAATTTTTCTATTGGATTGTTTGGCTTTTCCACTTAATTTGTAAGTATTTATTGTGTATTCTATATATCCATCCCTGTCTGTTGAATATGATAAAAATGTTGTTTTCCAGGCTTTTACCTTTAAAATTCATGAATTATTTTGTAATACAAACATTTATTTTAATAAGGCAAAGTCTGTCAATCTTTGTTTATAGATTTTAGATACTGTACTGTGTTTTGCTTTAACAAAACATATGTGCTGGGGTGCCTGGATGGCTCAGTAAGTAGAGCCTCCAACTCTTGCTTGCAGCTCAGGTCATGATCTCACGGTTTGTGGGATTGAGCCCCAAGGAAGGCTCTGTGTTGGCAGCCTGGAGCCTGCTTGGGATTCTCTCTCTCCCTCTCCCTGCCCCTCCCCTGCTCACACACTCTGTGCATGCAAGCTCTTTCTCTCTCTCTCACTCAAAATAAATAAACTTAAAAATAAATACAAATAAAAATATATATGTACTTAATGCATATATTCACACAAAAGTACAATAAATAAAACAGAAGGTTATGCATCAATTTGTTGATAGTGGTTGCATGTGAGGAGGGAAATACAGATGGATGCACAGAGACTTTTAAGTTAGCTTTGTATACAATTCTGATGCAATGCATAGATATTTTATAAAATACTATATCTGTAGATTAGTTGTATAACAAAAACCTTTAAAAACTAGATGTAAAAATGAGTCTTTCCTCTTCCCATTTTCTTTATTCTCACTATGATTATCTTTCTCCTCATTCCTCCATTGATACTGCTCTTGCCAATATTATCAATGATCTCTAATTCTCAATGCAGTGGACACAGTTGTCATATTTTCTGACTTTATTTTGCATTTGACACCAGAATCCATTCCCTTCTTGAATGTTACTGAATTTGACTTTTTGTAGTACCATTTCATTCCAGTTGTTTTCTAGCCCCTCTAATCACTGTTGATTTTTCACTGTTTATAACTGAAGAGTTAATTTCCTCAGAATTCATGGTACAACCTTCTGCTTATTCTTACTCTATAACTTCTCATTCAGTGACTTGGTCTACAATGATGTTGTTAATAGCCAGTTATAACTGGATGACTCTTAAGTCTCAATCTCTACCACAGGTAAACTAAACCAAATACTTTATTCTAGTTGAGGATATTCTATATGCCTCCTTCTATTTTCTATCAGGTTCTAAATTCACTCAATTTTCTTTCTATCCCTCACATCCATTCTTCTTTCTTCAATCATCCTGATCTTACCCTAATGCAGGCTCTATTTCTCCTTTGGCCTCTGTACTTTCTTACTTTGTCCACGTTATTTCATTTCCTCTCCATATTATTTTGCTAAGATAAAAATCTAATCATATCACTTTTTTGCTTAATATATTCACTTGTCCATTGTTGACTAGAAGAAAACTCAAATTTCTAGGATGGCATAATAGTCCATCTATGAGTAGACTTCTACCTCATCTCATTACAGGCTCTTTTGAATCCAAGGATCTGGTTTCTATTGAACTACCTAAAGTTCTACGTGTTCCTCTCTTACATATTTTGCACGTGTTCTTTCTCAAAGGATCACCATTCCTCAGTTCTTCCATGGGTGAAATCTTACTCCTTTTCCTGATTCAATTCAGTAACTCTCTTATCTATAGTGTTTATTCCCTACTGCCTCTAAACTTCAGATACAACTGATTGCTTTCTAAGCAATAATAGTACTTAGAAGATGTCACTTTATTGTAATGATCACTTTACCTGTTACTATAACTACTCTGAAAACCTTGAGAGGAAGTATGATGTCACATTTATCATATTATTCCCAGCACAAAGCATGCCATTTGATATATAATAGGTGCTTAACAAACCCTTGATGAACAAACGAAGAGATTGTACATATCTTGTTTTTGTTTCAGGGGAGATGTTGAGTGAAGCAGAAGATAATATATGACTTCTACATGTTGTTATGGGATGAATTATGTCCTGCTGAATTTATGTGCTGAAGCCCTAACCTCAAGTACTTCAGAACGTGACTGTACTTGGTGATAGGCCTTTTAAAGAGGTGATTAAATTGTAATAAGGTGGTTAGTGTGGGCCCTAATCCAATCTGACTGGTGTCCTTATAAGAAGAGGAAATTTGGACACAAAGAGATGCCAGGGATGCATGAACACCAAAGAGTGATCCTGTGAGGACAAAGGGAGAAGGCAGTCATTTGCAAGCCAAGGAGAAGAGCCTCAGGAGAAACAAAATCTATTGACATCTTGAACTTGGACTTGGTGGCTTCCAGAACGGTGAGAGAATAAATTTTTGTTGTTCAAGTGACCAATATTATGGTATTTTGTTATGTTGGCCCTAGGAAACTAATAATACTTAATAATACTAATATTTACATGTATTTCTGTCCCTGACTTCTTATATTAGCTTTCTAGGGCTACTATAACAAATTACCACAAACTCTGTATCTTCAATCAATAGAAATTTATTTTCTCACAGTTCTGGAGGCCACAAGTCCAAAATCAGCATCCTTGGGCCAAAATCAAGGTGCCCACAGAGTCATAATCTCTCCAAAGGCTCTAGAAGAAAAAACTGTTTCTTGTTTCTTCTGGCTTCTGGTAGCTACTGTAATTCCTTGGTCATTACTCCAATCTCTACCTCTATGGTCACACTGCCTACCCTTCTATGAGCTTCTTTTCCAACTTCCTTCCCTTCCACCTTCTCTCCCTTCTGGAAATGGCAAGGCAGAAGAGGCTGAAAGGGGCTAAATGATTCTTTGCCAATGTTCCTCCACTAAGGTCATGACAGAGCTGTGACAAGACCCCCAAGCTAGGTCTCTTTTTCACAACATTACATACACTGTCTCTAGTTTAGAATTATGTAAAATCAAAGACAGCCAAGCTGTCACCACAACACTGAATGAAGATCCTCATTACTCTGTATGCATTGCTGAAAGTATTACATCTTAAGAAATTAGAGGCATGTCACACTCTGCTATATCTCAGGCAGAGGAAACGCTAGATTGTGATGATCATTAAAAGGATAGCCATGAATGAGAGGAAACAAGTTTTGTTAATAAATGTGTGTCAAAAAAGACAATATGTAGGTATTATCAACATAATGAGTGTTTTTCAAAATTGGCTACTCTGGATTTCAATTACTAACTTAGTCTTTGTCACACTTCAGCTATATCCTCACAGAATCCAAATCAAAATGAAAATATTAAAAAAATGTCATTTGACTATACAGTGCCATAAATGTGCATATGCTTTTCCCCCAGCTGAATCAATCTGCTACTTTGATATAACGTAGACACATCCATAGTTAAAATTTTATTTTTGTATTGTCAAGTAAATATTTTGGGAGGCAAAAGACTTGGCTACCCTTAGGACTTTGACAGACTCTCTATAACCTGGAGACAAGTTACTTAGCCATAGTTCTAACCCACTAACATTAAAACTAATAATAGATAGCCTTACATTCAATAAATAGGGGAAATTTTCCATGAGCCAGTGACAATCATTTATTCATTCTGTTTTTTTAAAAAGTTTATCTTTGAGATAAAGTTTATCTTATTTATCTTGAGAGGGAGGGAGGGGGGAGAGAGAGAGAGCGCGAGAGAGACGGTGGAAGGGTGGGGGAGGGGCAGAGAGAGAGGGAGAGAGGGAATCCCAAGCAGGCTCTGCACTGTGCGCTGTCAGCGTTGCAGGGCTGGATATCCCTGAACCGTGAGATCATGACCTGAGCTGAAATCAAGAGTCCCATGCTTAACCGAATGAGCCACCCAGGTACCCCTATTCATTCTGCTTTTTATGTGAATAAGAAATGGTAACAACTGCTGAGGGAATGGGAAGCAATGCAAGCCATTGACCAAGTTGATTTTTCTCTCATGCATATTCTTGTTTTTCCTCTAAATTAATAAAGTCTGACTCTGCTCAGCAACACTGAATGATCACATCTGAAGTTCTATTTAAATTTTGCTATACTGTTACGTTTTTCCTTTTATATTTATATTTTTCATATACATTTATTTGCTTGTATATGAGGGGCTTATTAGAAATTGCCAATTTTGTTGGTGGGAATGCAAACTGGTGCAGCCACTGTGAAGAATAGTATGGAGGTGCCTCAAAAAACTAAAAATAGAGCTACCCTATGATCCAGCAATTGCACTATTAGGTATTTACCCAAAGGATACAAAAATACAGACTCGAAGGGGTACATGGACTCCAATGTTTATAGCAGCATTATCAACAATAGCCAAACTATGGAGAGAGCCCAGATGTCCACCAACTGATGAATGGATAAAGATGATGTGGTATATGTATACAATGGAATATTACTCAGCCATCAAAAAGAATGAAGTCTTGCCATTTATAACAATGTGGATGGAGCTGGAATGTATTATGCTAAGCAAAGTAAGTCAATCAGAGAAAGACAAATACCATATGACGTCAGCCATATATGGAATTTAAGAAACAAAACAAGGGTGCCCCGGTGACTCAGTTGGTTAAGCATTGGACTTCAGCTCAGGTCATGATCTTATGGTTCATGGGTTCAAGCCCTGCATTGGGCTCTGGGCTGACAGCTCAGAGCCTGGAGTCTGCTTCAGATTCTGTGTCTCCCTCTCTCTCTGCCCCTTCCCTGCTTGTGCTCTGTTTCTCTCTCTCTCTCTCTCTCTCTCTCAAAATAAATAAAACATTTAAAAAATTTTTTAAATAAAAAAAACATATGAACATATAGTAAGGGAGAGGAGGGAAGAAAAGAGAGGGAAACAAACTACAAGAGACTCTTAATGATAGGGAACAAACAGGATTAACAAAGGGAGGTGGGTGGGAGATAGGCTAGATGGGTGATGGGTATTAAGGAAGGCACTTGTGATCAGCACTAGGTGTTGTATGTAAGTGATAAATCATTGAACTCTACTCTTGAAACCAATATTGCACTGTATGTTAACTAAAATTTAAATTGAAAAATAAAAATAATAAAAAATTTAAAAAATCATACAAAGTAAAAAAAATGTGCTTTAGGGAACATGTTTATTTATTTATTTTTTTTTACTTTTAGTAATGATTTTCACTTGATGCAATTTAATTGAAAAGATTGGAAGAGGAGAGGCTGTGGACAAGGAAGGTAACTTGGGGGCCACTAGCTTGTACTTAACGTTCCTTTTGAGCGATAATCAAGAACGTGGTAAATTACAAAGAACATAGTGCCAATTTTTAAAATTTTGACCCAGAATTATCTATTATTCTTTTAATGATCTTTCTAACACATGAGGAGTAAGTTGAATATTTCCTAAGTCTAGGAACTTTATGGGGGGTTTAGGAAAAAAAATGTTATATCTAATGAAAAATACCTGTCCAGTGCCCATCAACCTTCTCCTCCATTTTATAGGAAGTCTCAAACTGTAACCACAAAAAAGACACACAGAAAAATGAATAATAAAGAAAAAAGTAGGTAGTTGGAGAGAATTTGCCAACATAATCTGCCTAGAAATTGCTCCCATAACTTGCAATAATTAGAGAACACAGCAGAGTTGAATCTTGGAAGAGATAGAACACCTCAAGTCATTGAGAACCACTAGAAAATTGAATAAGATGTGAGTGAAGAGGTGATGGAACCACTTATAGTGTTTTGCTGGGTTTTGAGGAGTCCGACGTGAACTTACCCTGGGAGGAGCTAATGTGCTGTTAAGTCTCTACATTTGACAGTATTTGGAAAATTACCCATGAGTATGCACGGAGGTTTCCATTGGCCAAACAGATATAGGGCTTGTTAATAACATTTTAATCAACACTTTTCTAATGTTCATTTATGATTTCTGTAGGAGACAGAACTATGATCCCATGTGGAAATTGGTAGAAATGCATTTCTTTTTGAATGGTACACCTACCAGATTTAAATCAACTTTAAGTTAAACACCTTTCCTTCCCCATAGTTTAAGAACTTCTGAAAATGACGTTTTGTATGTATTATCATATTGTGTTATTTAATGCATCATTATTTGCTCCTTTTTATCTCCTATGATGTTACACAGTAAAACTCACGTTAACCTCACTTAAGTAAATCATCTTTTAGTTTTTGTTTTTGCTTGTTTGTTTGCTTTGGCTTTTATCTTTTTTTAAAGTTTATCTATTTATTTTGAGAGAGAAAGAGATCATGCAAGCAGGGGAGGGGCAGAGAGAGAGAATCCAAGCAGGCTCTGCTTGCTTAAACCCATGGAGCTGTGATATCATGATCTGAGATTCAGTTATTCAACAGACTGACCCACCCAGGTGCCTCTGCTTTGGCTTTTATCTGATCCTATAATTTCTAATACCAAAGACTTTGAAGCAGTCTGTTAAATCCATGGGCCATGGACTTTATCTTATGGTAACCCATTCCCACCATTGACTAGAAAGGCACCCTTAAGCCACTTTATTAAAGGCTTTCTTTTAGTTTTCTTGCTTGCTGTACTGGGGGAGGAAACTGCTATTTGGAATCCTGATTAATAGGATTGTGAAAATTTCATTATATACCTTGTGTTGGCCTTATGGTAAGCATTCAAAAAGGGCTAGCTATTATAATACTCAGTGTATAAAACTTACTGCTCTTCTCCCAGTGACTTGATTCTTATCATAAAACAGGAAGTGTCTACATCCTGACACAAGTTGCATATCTGGATTTTTACCAATTGCCTCTTGTATAAAAGCTTGCATAGAAAGAAAAGAATGTTAAGCCTGACCTACCTTTGTAAAGATGAATTTCTCATTTCCATTTAGAAGTAATTGTTTTCCTTAGATTATTAGTGTATTTAGCATATTACTTTATCTTGAATATTCATTCAAGAAAAAGAAGGCCAGGGTCAGTCAGTATTCTAGGCCACTTTTCTTTTTATTTTGAGTTTCCATTCTCTGCTAAACATTGTATTAGGAGAAGATTAAAACGACAAAAAAATACCTGATAACAACAATAAATAAACTCCATAGTTTTTCCCCTTAAAGATCTTGTTAGGGACTATACTAGAAACACAACCTGACAAAATTTAGGCACAAAGACGACTTTACCGGCTCCAGTAACCAAAGGGAAGGTGGGCAGTGATGCAGCCAGGCCTTGGAGACACTGGGAACAGTGGCGCCCTCTTTGCCAGCCCCTGTTTCTCTGTGGTGGTCTCTTTACCTCCTGCAAGCTGACTTCTTCCATGAGTTCTTCAGTCTGGCTCCAATGGCTCTTGTCCTTACTGCTTCACCATCTGGGAGGGGCTGAGCAGAGCTGAGGTCCCAGAGAAGCACTCTGACTGCCTGGCACAGAGTCTACACCTGTCATTGTGTCCAGGGAGGTGCGCGACTGTGACTCTCAGCCTCCACTAGAATCCTGCTGTTCCAGAGAAAGTGTAAATGACTGAACCGTGGGCATATACTTTAAGTATTTTGTTAGATCAAAATAAATTTGGAAGAACATCCTCACCCCCGATGCCTTGCTAGTTGAGTACAACAAAAAGGGGTAGATGGATTCTAATTTTATTCCATGTGGCATTTCTCTCCACCATTTTTCACCATATATTATTTCCTTTCAAAGAAAAAGTTTAAAACAGCCTTGTTCAGAGTAAATACCTAGTTTCCTATCTGGAAGTGATCATTTTTCCTCGAAAGACTATTTATCTGTAAGTCCTTGGTTTAAAATTACTGCTTGTATCCTGCCATTTTCTCCTCCTAATCCTCCTTCCAATACATGGTTGAATTTTGCCTGTGATATTTTATGTCTAGGCATCTATTCAGGTAAGTTTTCTTGACTTATTCCTCCACAGGAGGGAGAAAACCACACCCCCTCCTGGCACATGGGAGGATTTTATCTCATTTTATAGAATGTTTTATACAGCATTCATTTTAATCTTCCTTCATATGATGGATTGCTGTTATCTCTTTTCTTACATAACGTCACTTTGGTGCTAAAGCAAAATGTGAACATCTACAGGTGCCTTTTTTAAAAAAGGTATCTTTTCAAGAGAAATATTTTCCAGGGGCACCTAGCTGGCTCAGTCAGTAGAGCATGTGACTCGATCTCAGGGTTGTAAGTTCGAGCCCCACATTGAGTATAGAGATTACTTAAAAATAAAAACTTAAAAAAATTTTTCCACTCACTCTAAAATAATTGAAAAAAATCACTGGAGGGGTGCCTGGGTGGCTCAGTCGGTTAATCATCCAACTTTTGATTTCGGCTCAGGTCATGATCTAACCATTTGTGAGTTCGAGCCCCCCATCGGGCTCTAGCTGACAGTGCAGTGCCCGCTTGGGATTCTCTCTCACGTTCTCTTTGCCCCTCCCCTGCTCACACACTATCTCTCAAAAATAAAATAAACATTTTTGATAAAGTCACCGGAGAATGTAGCAGAGTGTGGGAGAAATCTTGATGGTGAGGAAAAATATCCCAGACATAGTATTTTGGCTTGTTTGACCAAAGGGGGACAATCTGAAAGGGTGAGCAGCAGTGTGCTGAGGGATTTGCATGACAATACCATGCACTAAAAAGTAAATCTCCTCATTGCACGTGTTTGACCCAGGTCATAAAGTGGCATTTTAACATGAGAGATTGATTTTTGTGTTGTGGAAACAACCAAGGAGCTTGTGCTGAGAAAACAATGTCAAAAGGCCGAATCTGCACATCTCTTACCATTGTCCACTCTGCCCTCTTGAAGCATAATCTCCTGCAGCCAAGGGACCCCCTTTTTCTCCCTGGTAATCCAACTGGCTTTGCCATGAGGTTCTGTTACTTTACCCATGATTTGCTACAGGTGGTTGTGAAAGAGGAGCCATTTGTGAGCGACACGAGGATAGAAATCTCAAGACTCCGGTGCCTGGTTTACTGATCACTACACTCCAGGTACGGCCGCCCCTAGTGGTAGCAAATGTCCAGGCGGCCTTATGGGTAAACAGAGAAAGTCCAGTTTCTTCTCAGTCTTGTAGATGTGACCCCATCTTTAGCTGCTAACCACCAGGCTGTTGATGCCTGGTTAAGGTGGGGATTGCTTGCTTATAAGAAGCAAGTGATAGGGGTGCCTGAGTGGCTCAGTCGGTTGAACATGTGACAGGCTCAGGTCATGATCTTGCGGTTCCTGAGTTCCAGCTCCACATAGGGCTCACTGTTGTCAGCACTGAAGCTGTCAGTGTGGGGAGCCAGCTTAGAATTCTCTGTCCCCCCCCCCACTCCACTTGTACTCTCTCAAAAATAAACATTAAAAACTGTTAAGAAAAAGAAGCAACTGATAAATGATAAGTCATAAATCCCTGCAAAAACTTACCCATAAATATGACCAGCAGATGAGGCTCCCCATTGCTTTTCTTACAAAGAAATTTAACACTCTATTCCTGGGGGATAAAATGGGATCTGGGCCCATCAATTCTAGCAATTTATGCTTTTGTGTAATCAAGCCTTTT
>NW_024413790.1:0-1965 GCF_014898765.1 Herpailurus yagouaroundi | reverse complement strand
TCTTGGATTTCAATGCCTTTTTCCTTCCCCAGTTCAGGGAAGTTCTCAGCTATTATTTCTTCAAGTACCCCTTCAGCACCTTTCCCTCTCTCTTCCTCCTCTGGGATACCAATTATGCGTATATTATTTCTTTTTAGTGTATCACTTAGTTCTCGAATTTTCCCCTCATACTCCTGGATTTTTTTATCTCTCTTTTTCTCAGCTTCCTCTTTTTCCATAACTTTATCTTCTAGTTCACCTATTCTCTCCTCTGCCTCTTCAATCCGAGCCGTGGTGGTTTCCATTTTGTTATGCATTTCGTTTAAACGTTTTTCAGCTCCTCGTGACTGTTCCTTAGTCCCTTGATCTCTGTAGCAAGAGATTCTCTGCTGTCAGCTATACTGTTTTCAAGCCCAGCGATTAATTTTATGACTATTATTCTAAATTCACTTTCTGTTATATTATTTAAATCCTTTTTGATCAGCTCATTCACTGTTGTTATTTCCTGGAGATTCTTCTGAGGGGAATTCTTCCGCTTGGTCATTTTGGATAGTCCCTGGCGTGGTGAGGACCTGCAGGGCACTTCCCGTGTGCAGTGGTGTCTAACTGGAGTTGGTGGGCGGAGCCACAGTCAGACCTGATGTCTGCCCCCAGCCCACCGCTGGGGCCACAGTCAGACTGGTGTGTGCCTTCTCTTCCCCTCTCCTAGGGGCGGGATTCACTGTGGGGTGGGGTGGCCTGTCTGGGCTACTTGCACACTGCCAGGCTTGTGATGCTGGGGATCTGGCGTCTTAGCTGGGTTGGGTAGGCAAGGTGCACAGGGGCAGGAGGGGCAGGCTTAGCTTGCTTCTCCTTAGGTGATCCACTTCAGGAGGGGCCCTGTGGCAGCAGGAGCGAGTCAGATCCGCTGCCGGAGGTTTGGCTCTGCAGAAGCGCAGAGTTGGGTGTTTGTGCGGAGTGAGCAAATTCCCTGGCAGGAACTGGTTCTCTTTGGGATTTTGGCTGGGGGATGGGCGGGGAAGGTGGCGCTGGCGAGCGCCTTTGTTCCCCACCAAACTGAGCTCTGTCATCAGGGGGCTCAGCAGCTCTCTTTCCCTTTGTCCTCCAGCCTTCCCGCTTTCTGAGCAGAGCTGTTAACTTATTACCTCCCAGACGCTAAGTCGCGCTTGCTGTCGGAACACAGTCCATCAGGCCCCTCCGCTTTTTGCAAGCCAGACTTGGGGGCTCTGCTTGGCCAGCGAGCCGCCCCCCGCCCCGGCTCCCTCCCACCAGTCCGTGGAGTGCGCACCACCTCGCCGCCCTTCCTACACTCTTCTGTGGGCCTCTTGTCTGCGCTTGGCTCTGGCGACTCCGTTCTGCTAATCCTCTGGCGGTTTTCTGGGTTATTTAGGCAGGTGTAGGTGGAATCTAAGTGATCAGCAGGACACGCGGTGAGCCCAGCATCCTCCTACGCCGCCATCTTCCCTCTCTTCTGCTTTATCAGACATAACTTCCGCAGCAGTCATGATGGGCGGTTAGGGTGATCTTTTTTGAGAGCTGAGTTCCAAGTCCCAGAATCTCCTGAAGCTCAGCCCCTCCACAGCGCCTGGAGCCTCCAGGATCTTACTGGTAATATTTAAATATGTGGTTCTACTTTGCCTTCAAGGATCTATGGAGATTGGGTTGTAGCTTTTTATATATTCTGGATACTAATACTAATCACTTATAAGATTTGCAAATATTTTTCCCAATTCTATAGTGCTTTTGATTGGTAAACGTTCTTAATTTTAATAAAGTACAATTTATATATATATATATTTTTTTTCTTTTTGTTTTAGACTATGCTTTTGGTGCCATATAAAAGAAATCATTGGTAAACAATGCCATGAAGATTTTCTCTAATGTTTTATTTTAATGGCTTTATAATTTTACCTCTTTTTACCTCTTTTTTTAATGTTTATTTATTTTTTAGAGAGAGAGAGAGAGAGAGAGAGAGAGAGAGAGAGA
>NW_024413789.1:0-14782 GCF_014898765.1 Herpailurus yagouaroundi | reverse complement strand
AAAAAAAAAAAAGAGGTTAGAGTGGGAGAGAGCCAAAGCATAAGAGACTGTTGAGAACTGAGAGCAAACTGAGGGTTGATGGGGGGTGGGAGGGAGGAGAGGGTGGGTGATGGGTATTGAGGAGGGCACCTTTTGGGATGAACACTGGGTGTTGTATGGAAACCAATTTGACAATAAATTTCATAAAAAAAAAAAAAAGAAGATATGGTGTAAGATGTGGTGTGTGTGTGTGTGTGTATATGTATGTATTTATATATATATATATATATAAAATGGAATACTACTCAGCAATCAAAAAGAATGAAATCTTGCTATTTGCAACAATGTGGATGGAATTAGAGGGTAGTATGCTAAGTGAAATAAGTCAGTCAGAGTAAGATATATCATTTCACTCATATGTGGAATTTAAGAAACAAAACAGATGAACATAGGGGAAGGGAAGGAACTTTTATGTTTTTACATTTCTGTTATGTTTAAGTTATTAATAGTGAAAATGTATTACTTATTTTTTAAGTTAATATATAAAACCCAAAACAAGGGGGCTCTATGCTATGTCACAGTAATATCACTGAATTATTTAATTGAGAGCTAAACCCAGAATCTTCAGAAATGTTCATCTTCCCAGATTGGTATCTCTGAGGATGTGGCCATTAAGCAAGTAAGTTTACAAAAACAATACATGCTTATGATAAAAGCTCAATCAGTACAGAAGGATATATACAGCAAAGTAAAACTCTCCCTCTTCCAACCAGCAATCTATTAATCCCATTAACCAGAGACAACCAATATTAATAGCTTCTTATGTAGACATCCAAATATTAAAAAGGAGAGTACTTAGAAACACAGTTTTATAGCTTTTTTACCTTATCTTAGGTTTCTAAGGATAATAAAATATATTAACAGCAATGACTACTGACTATGTAGGTCAGCTGTTCGCAATGATGAAGCACGTCAAAAATATGTTATGCTTAAATGCCTATATCACAGCATTCAATATTAAAGGTCAAATAACAAAACACTCTGGAGAAATCAAAATAATTCCATTAGAAGAAAATAACTTACTTCCTCTCAAATTTACAGTAAGCTAAGCTGTGGCAAGAATCTAGCTCAAAAGTTTAGTTATATTCATTTTCTTCACATGGAATGTTAATTTTTTAAAGGAAGTTGGAAAAAAATGTTAATCCAATTGGCTTTCCCCCCATAGGGCAGATACTCACCACATTCTGCTTTGTTGTTTCCTCTAGGGTCTGTATGACATACAACCTATTTCGACAGCGCAAGCTGTGTATATCTTCATAGCGAATATTACCATATTTCTGCAAAAAAAATGATTTCAGCAGATACTCATTCATAATAAATATCTGCTTTTCTTACACCTGAATTTCATCAGACTCAATTCTCAGAGGCCTTGGTTCTATTTCTAGCTATTTTCCTAACTTGTTCAGTGGTTATGCAAATTTTCACCTCCCACGTTTCAGTTGTTCTATAGATTTACTGGAGAGAATTCAATCTACTATGCATCTAGACTATGTATAAGAACATTGGAAAAATTCTTAGTCTCTTAAGAAGAATTTTCACCTTTTTATATGGTGATAGATATTTATAAGTGGTCATTATCTGTGAAAGCAAGTGAGAATCATTTCATTTAAAGATAGCAAACTGAAGCAGGTGAGTCTATATGACCTAGGAAGAGTTGATAGAACTCATTTTTATACAATGGAGCACTACTCAGCCATAAAAAGAATGAAATCTTGCCATCTGCAACACATGGATGGACCCTGAGGGTATTATGCTAAGTGAAATAAGTCAGAGAAAGACAAATACTACATGATTTCACTTATAAGTAGAATTTAAAAAATAAACAAAACCCAAACTCATAGATGCACAGAACAGAGCAGTAGTTGCCAGAGGAGAGGGGAGTTGGAGGGGGAAAAAATGGGTATGGGGGGATCAAGAGATACAAAGCTCCAGTTATAAAGTAAGTCCATGGAGATATAAAGTACAGCATAGGGAATATAGTCAATAATATTGTATTAACTTTGTATGGTGACAGATGATAACTACACTTACTGTAGTGATCAGTTCACGATGTATACAATACAAATGTTGAATCAGTGTATTGTACACAGGAAATTAATATAATATTGTATGTCAATTATACCTCAATAAAATAAACAAATGAAATTGGATTTTAAATTATATCTTTAGTTGTATTATTATCTTATTCTTGATATACCACTAGAGATATAACTATAGTACTGATCATTTAAACTATGCTATGTAATTATATTTGTGGTATAAAAAAAACTTACCTCATTTGACTCTCTAATCAAATCTGTAATATCCACTTTAATAAGACTGCTTTTCTCATCACTCACATTTGAACCCTGCTGAACACTTGAAGGCAATGGGCTATCCTTATTAGTGACACTGTCAAAGAACCTATCCAAAAGTGACAGTAATACAAAAATTAGTGGAAGTAAAATGCAGAGAAAATGATAGCTAATTTCTCCCTAGTTAGAGGTTAATGTCAACTGATAGGACAAAAGGTGGTCTTATGAAGAAGTGGAATCTGAAGATGGTTAGTAATTAGGAAGAGAAGGGAGAGGGGAATGGGATGGTGAAGAAATTATTTCAGAGGCAGAGAGGAGAGCATGAGGAAAGCAAATAGGCTCAGAGAGTACTCAGCAAATACCACATAGCCTAGTAAGGATGGAATACAGGGTATGTAGAGGCACGTAAGGAGAAATAAAAAAGATACATTGAGGCCCTAACGTAGAGTGTTCTGAATGCCAGAGTGTTTATATTTTATTCTGTACAAAATGGTATTTGATGCACCCTTACAATAGTGACCCATTCATTTAACATATACGTACATAGTGTGCATGTGCACGTGCGCGTGAGCACGCGCGCGCGCGCACACACACACACACACACACAAAGTGCTCCAATATAAAATAACATTCACAGAAAAAGTACTGGGAAAATAAGGCTCAGTATACCTGACTGAAGTTACCTGAAAACCAGAATGATCTCTCCCACTGGTTTTTAACATTATCAACTATTCTTCCCCCTTCAAACTACTTTTACACAACAATACTTTATAGCTCAAACTGGGACTATGAAAGTCCCAGCGTATTGAATCAACAATATTAGTGTAAATGTGTATGTTACCAAGTGACTTACTTCAGAGGGATCTGCTCTTACTATATCTTATTTTGAAACAGAGAAGTGGACATTAGTCCTAGATTTTTCATACAACTAGCTTTGTGACACTGGGCAAATTGTTTAAAGCTTCTAGGGCTATTTCCTCATCTGCAAAACAAAGGGACTGAACAAGATCATCTCCAAGGGGCTCTCCAGATTTAAACGTTACAGTTCTGACAGTACCTGTTTAAAGTTGTCACAGCTTCAGCATCATCTTTACATGTGATCAGTTTGTCTAAATTATAGTCAAGTATTGCCAATCCCAGTTGTAAAATGGCCTTTATTCCATCATAGAAGAAACAGTCCACCACATTCACTGCACTTTCAATAGGCAGCACACTAATAAAAAGTGTGAGGAACCATGAGAGAGAAACTGAGGAAAAGAATGTCATATCGGTCATACGTTCTGTAAGTTGGGGAAAGTGATCCCTGATAAGTTCTTCAAAGACTGCCTGATCCACCAAGGCACCTGGTGAGCATAAAAAGAAGTTTAAAAATGAATCCCCTTCAAAAGGATTTGCTTCTGATACCTTCCCACTTACTAGTATGCCAATATATCTCATTTCTATTCCTTCAATTATGAACTTCTTCAGTGCCTTTCCTATATTTCACACATCTCTTTATCTGCTAGTAAAGTGTCATGAATCAAGAAGCACTTGAGAAACTCAGTTCAAATTCATTTGAACAGTAATTTATTCAATCTTTTGCAGAAACCTGTAATAGGCACCATAAGAGATACTCCAATTAATGAAATAGCCTCATCTTCAAAGAGCTTAATATCTAGTAGAACTTCAGATCAATACACAAATAACTATAATGAAAGAATGAAATGCAATCAATAACCCAGCCATGATACTGAAGGCGTATGAGTGTACAAAGTAGAAACCACCTACAGCTTTAAGGTAGAGTATCAAAATCTGTAAATATTTGATGACTGAAGAAAATATTATACAATTAACAAACTAAGAACTTGACCCTTCTTTTAAACCTTGAAAATATCAATACAATTCATATAAATGTAGAGATTTCAAGCTGGTTAAAATCTCTCTCTCATTAAGTAATTATTAAAAATGTTCCAGTAGCTCTGGATGCTTCAGATCACCACTGTTTTAGCAATACAGAGATAGTCAACTTAAAATTTCTATTTCTTATTAAGAAACAGACCAGGCATTTTATCTTAAAAAAGCAACATAGTTAAAAAAAACTTTCCAATCATATATTCAGTACAAAAAGCTCTTCTCATGAGCATATCAGTGAATGTAACATTTTGATACTGCTTACATTTTGTGTATTTCAAAACCTAATTGATCAGTTCTTCCACTTGATACATAAATTGGTACATAATTACAAGAGACATATAAATTGTTCAGAAAAAAAATATGTGCTTATATATGGGCTATGTATGTGTGTGTGTTTACCAATGATTCGACGGTTAAAATAATCAGGCAACATCCGTTCACACACAGCAACCAGAAGCCAAAAAGCTTCTTCCTCTTTTGCATACAGAAGCAACACTGAAGTTAAAATGTTCATTGCCTAAAATTGACAGAAAAATAAATAAATAAATACTGCCTGGGTGATGATTACATTTCTTTTTCAAACCCTAGTTTCAGTAATAAAAACTATGAAAAGTAATCATAATGGAAACATAAGCACTCTGAGCCAGTCTAAAGCAAAACAAGGTAAAGTCTGGCTAACATTTGCAATCAGTTACTTTATACAGTAAATTCAAAGAAAATGAAGCAGTAATATGAATATAGAACAAAATAAGCAAAACCTCTATAATTTTACACTAAATTCAGTGAATAAAGTATCTTAATTATTGCAAATCTGGAAAAACATAATTTTCAAGAACATATTAAAACTGGAGAAACAAACCTCATCTATATTTTCAACTGCCTACAAGAGAACATCTCTTAAATATCAATCATCCTCAATTGTGTTCAAAACTAAACACCTTTTCTCGTTAAACAGGATTCTCTTCTTTGCTATCCTAATTTTGATCATGCTCGAAACCCTTTATCTGCCACATCCAATGTGTCTTTACAGCCTAGTTTCTTCTTATAAAATGTCTTTTTGATCTGTTTTATCCTCTCCATTCCACCCTAACTTTCTCCTTGTAATCTATCTTGCATACAAATGTCAGATCATTACTTTTACATTTGGCCACAGAGCTTGTTATGAAGGTAATAAACCCTTAATGTATAGAATCTGGAAAGAATGGAAATGTATGAAGGAAATTAAATCTCCTGTATCCTACCTACCCAGAGACCACCACTGTTAATAAGTTGATGTACTATGGGTGTGCATATGTGTGCTTTCCTTCCTTTTTCCCCTTCTAAAGTTTGGTTTTTTTTCACTTACCATCTTATTACACATTCTCAATGCCATTAAATAATTCTAAAACAGTGTATTTAATGATTATGAAATAATCTAGTAAGTTGAATATACTATAAATTATTCAACCATTCTACTATTGTTGGACATTTATTTTGAATCCAATTTTTCACTACTATATGTAACACTGCAATGAATGTCTTTGTATACAAATCTTCAAGTATGTTATTCTTTTCTCAGGAAAGATATACATAACAATGAAAGTATTCAAATAATACTATTTTTAAATGACATGATATTACTACCAAATTATATTCCAGAAAGACTGTACCAATTTATATTCCTGACCAACAGTGTTTGAATGTTTATTTCACTGCTCCTTTGTCAATACTAAATACTGAGAATTGTAATAATTACAATTGGTCCTTGTTGATTTGATGGTGAAAATGTTGATTTGATAGTTTTAATTTGAGTTTTTTGAGGCCAAACTTTCTCCTTTTTATACTTTATTAATGCATCTGTACTTTTGGTTCTATGACTAATCTTTTCATGCTTGTTGCTCATTTTTATATTTTAATACTTTTCTTATAGATTTGTGTATTAAGTATGTAGATTCCTTGCCAGATCTGGCACTGTATTTGACCTCAAGTTTAGTTTTTACCCCATCAATTTTCCTGTTCAAGAAGCCATAATGGCTTAGTCTGTTAAGCATCCAACTTCAGCTCAGGTCATGATCTCATGGTCTGCAACATGGTTCAAGCCCTGCGTTGACAGCTCAGATCCTACAGCCTGCTTCAGATTCTGTGTCTCCCTCTCTCTGCCCCTTCTCTGCTTGTGCTGGGTCTCTCTCTCTCTCAAAATAATAAACTTTAAAAAGTTTTTAAAAAGAAGCCATAATGGGAGGGGGGTCAGTGAAAATGGCAGAGTAAGGCCCTCTGAAAGTGCTCTCCTTTATATAAGAAACAAGAACACTGGTTCGGGCGCCTGGGTGGCTCAGTCGGTTGAGCGTCCAACTTCGACTCAGGTCATGATCTCGCAGTTCGTGAGTTCAAGCCCTGCATTGGGCTCTGTGCTGACAGCTCGGAGCCTGGAGCCTGTTTCCGATTCTGTGTCTCCCTCTCTTTGCCCCTTCCCCACTCATGCTCTGTCTCTGTCTCTCAAAGATGAATAAACATTTTAAAAATTAAAAAAAAAGAAACAAGAACACTGGAAGATACTGTCAGAATCAATTTTTCAGAACTCTGAAAATTAACCAAAATCTTATAACAACTCAGAAAGCATTTATTTAATAAAATGGCTGAATCTCAGTAAAAACAGTGAGCTCTGTGGCATTTTAAATTGCCTGATACACATACCTCCTCCTCAGCTTCACATTAGCCTTAAAAACCAACACTCCAGCAATTATAGTAAAAACACCTAGCAGCCACTGCAGGGACCAGGCAGGGCTGGAGCTCCTTCAGAGCCCCATTTTCACATAATTGTCATTATTTGGCCTGTCTGGTGGTTTCCACATGAAGACTCCACTCACAAGGCTGTGTTTACTTGACCTGACACAGCGTTCCCAGCGTTTCAGTGTGTTTGTTGAAAACAATTGGAGGCAGTTGTTGAACATGCGGCTTGCTGAGGCAGTGGATAAAAGTTGGGTCAAATAATAGGCTAATAAAGGGTCAAAATGAAAAAACTGGGGAATGAGATACCCATAGGGGGCTTTGTAAGGCTCTGAGAAATTCCTGGGAATCTAGAAGGCCATGTGCACGATATGGCTTTATGCATGCCCAGAGCTGTGTGTATGCTCAGGAAAGAACAGAAAAGGCCCTAAGCTCTCACCTCTGGTTAATCTTGAAGTTCTACACAAGTAGGATGTGATAGAGAATAGAAAAAATAGGGAAAAATCAACAAAACCAAAAGTTGGTTCTTTGAAAAGATTTTTAAAAATTGAAACAAACAAACCCTGAAATACCTTTAGGTAGCCTAACCAAAAAGATAAAAAACAGAGAAAGGACTCAAATTATTAAAATCAAGAAACAGAGAACAGTACTACCAATCTTAACAGAAATAAAAAGGATTCTAAGGGAATATGCTAACAAATGAGATAACCTAGATATAAAATGGTTAATGAGATAACCTAGATATAAAATGGTTAATTCCTAGAAAAACACAAACTACTGAGACCAACTCAAGGAGAAAGAGAAAAATCTGAATAGACCTATAAGAAGTAGTGACTGAATTAGTAATGACATAATTTCCTGCAAAGAAGACTCTAGGAACAGATAGCTTCTCTAGCAAATTCTACCAAACATTTAAAGAAGAATTAACATCAATCCCTTATAACTCTTCAAAAAAATAGGAGAGGAAGAAATACTACCCACCTTATTCTATGAGGCCCTGATACTAAAACCAAAGAGGTATCTTAACCAGATATCATTTTATTTTATGAATATAAATGTAAAAATACTAAGCAAAATACTAGCAAACTGAACCTAATAACACATAAAAAGGATTATAGAGCCAAGACCCAGGGAGATTTATCTTGGAAATACAAGGAGGGTCAACATATGAAAATACATCAATGTAATACAGGACATTAACAGAATAAAAGTAAAAAACCACATGATTATCTCAATAGACAAAGAAAAATGGTTTGACAAAATCCAACACCCTTTTATGATAAAAACATTCAACCTAGGAATATATAAGAACTTCCTCAACTAGTCCCATCAGCCATAATGAGTCAGTACAGTTCACATGGCTTTTTGATCAAAAGCAATAAAACCTGCTTATTAAATTCAGACTTTTTCTTGGCTTGAAAGATTCTCCATGATTTTGTCCTACACAAACTTATTTACTTCTTGATTCTAACATAAATCTAGCCAGACTGATCTTCGTGGTAGGCTTATTCTCACATGAATGGTATCGCTCATATTGTTACTTTAACTCAGAATAACTTTCCTTGTGCCCTCCACGTTTCTAACTTTGCTCTCATCTTTCAGAAGTCAAAAGCATGTGCCACCTACTTTGAAGGTGCCTCTACACTACTATATATAGATAACATTGCGGACTCTGTGAGTATAAGTTCTTTGAGAAAAGAAGTGCCACACTTGTTTTTTTTTGTTTTTTTTTTTTTTACCTCTCAGAGATCCTAAAATACGCTAAATATTGTAATTTAGGTGATCCATTCACTTAAATTGTTTTTCAAAAAAATTCTCTATTGATAAGATTTAATGGATAGAATTGATACATAATCATTATAAGTGCTCAGCCCACTATAAAGGAATATGTGGCTGATAGTGCTAGCTATCCACCACAATCCAGTCTCCCTTCTTCCATAGTATCTGGATATATATATGCTCAGTCACACTATATTTTGCAGACTTCTTTGTAAACAGGTGTGGCCAGAAGACTAAGACCTTCCAACAGAATGTGAAGTGATGTATGCACATTCTAGGCCTACTAGCCAATAAAATCTATAATTGTTTCTCCATGCTCTCTCCGGTTTCCTGTGAATGGTAATGGCAATGAAAGAGCATCTTGGAAGCCATGTTTTGAAGATGACAGGGAGTGCTTCAGCCTAAGGCCCTGAATAATCTCATGAACGAGAGCTGCCTACTGACTTAAATACTTGCTCTTCTGTTTATTCCTTTGAGAAAACTTCTATTGTGTTTAAGCTATTACCTATTTGAGGTTATTTGTGTTAGCAGTCTAGCATCCCTAGTTAATATAGTGTGCTCCTAAAGGATTTTTTTCAATGATTCCCCCACTGTCTACAAAATAAAATTCAAACTCCTGACCTCTCCCAATCTACCTGATATTTTTCCTCTATCTACTTAGCTTCATTCACCCTACATTTCTAAGAAACAAAACATGGTTCTACATACATTCTATGTTTACCTCTATCTGTGTTTGGTTACACTGATGCTTCTACCTGGAACATTCTTTCATTCCAGCTCCATACATCCAAAATTCACCAATTATCAAGACCTACAAATGCTACCTCTTCCATGAAGTCTTCTCGGATTCCTCCAGATGAAAATAATTTATCCCTATGATAAATCCTGATAGAACTTTACATTTCTTTAATAGTTTGTCCCACTTGCTTTTTATTTGCCAATGAATATGTTTTAATACTTACTCGTTCGTATACTTTCAAGGGCAGGATCCTTATAGGATTCATCTTTATATAGTCTTAAGCACCTAGCACAGTATCTTTTACTGAGCAGGAATGCAATAAACACTTGTTAAATGTAAAAGAAAAATGAAGTAATGAAATATCAACTCTCTTAAGTATTCCCATTACCATCTACTTAGATTAAAAATAAGCCCTTATCAATCTCAGCCCAACCTTTCTTATCACAATTTTCAAATAGAGCTATATTTGATATGATTTTACCATTTGGAATATGTACACAGATGGGCTCATACTGAAGTCATACCTGGCAGTATCCAATTTTGGGATTCCTGTATGCATAAGCAGTGAGTACCCGCCTCAGAGCAGATATGCCAGTGTCACTCTGAAAGGCTGGGTGTTCAGGCAGGGAGCGACGCAAATCACGTTCAATTTCTTCAGTAGCCAAATTGCAGGTCCCTAAGGACTGCTCAACCACTTCAGCATAATAGCCAGGATTAGCAGCCATTTCATTAACAGCACCTGTAAAGACGACTGCATTAACATACAAAAGAAGAGGAATGTAATAAGGCCAACACTTGCATATATACATAAAGAACTGGATAACCTTTAAATTTAGCTTTATACTCAATTAATATCCTAGTACAAACAAAAGAAAAGGCTTCACTAGAATATAACATCAGGACACCAATTTAAAAAATATATTTATTTATTTTTGAGAGGAGGATGTGAGGGAGACAGAATCCAAAGTCCGTGCAGAGCCCAAAGCGGGGATCGATCTCACAAACTGTGAGATCCTGACCTGAGAGGACACTTAACGGACTGACCTACCCAGGCACCACCCCCAGGACACCAATTTTATCCAACAGAATTTTCATAAACTGTTTTTTTCCCTTAACTTTCCTTTGACACTAGAGCTAGAGATATTACCAATTAGCCATATCTTGCCTAATAAACTAATTTGCTCAGACAATGGATGTGTGGATATATAAGTAAGTACACATAACTACCTTATTCTCTTTGACTAGTCTGAACTCATGAATAAAAGTTTGTTCTAGCCATCTTTGTAATTGTTTTTACTTAGTGCATAACTCCTAGAAGGGGCATGGCTAGTATCTGTTAGTAAAGTGAATAAATACCTGAAAAAAGCATCCACAGCTCTCCTCTTAAGGTCTCTGGAATCCCTCTTACAACCAGATCTCGAGTCTTTTTGGTCCGAAACATGCTAACCCCACGCCCACATTCTGTAAACAGGATGTTCCATGACTGTTCCTTCATTTTTTCTTTCAACTGTAACAAAAAATCAAAGCAACTAAACATGGTGACAAATGAACTTCTTTCAAATAACTTGAAAACTCTCTTCACTGTGAAGTAATACCCGTGGAAATCAAGAACAGAGAAAGTCAAAATCAGTATTCACAGAGAGGCCAAACACTGGAGCACTGTTCACAAATCTTTCAAATCCACGTGAGTCTAATAGATGTATTTTACTATTTTAATTCTTACCTAAACTCATATAAAAACGGGAAAAGCATTACACTTCAGAGGTAAAACTTTGAACCATTATTCTCCCCCACTCACCTCAATTTTAGAATTATTGGCAATCTATGCATATAAAACATGATGTTCAATTTTCATCGTTTATCTTAATTCTTGTTAATAGCCCTTTTTTTTTTTGAAAATAGCATTTTTATGTGATGGAATGAAATAAGTCACACAGTAGTACCTGCTGGAAAACCTTATCAAGCACCAAAAGAAGATTTCAGTTGTGGTACCTTCTAGTCTGCTCTAAGATTTTTATTTTTGATAAACTGTTTCAGTCCATAGATTTTAGTATTTTGTTTTCCTACCATTTTGGAATTAAGATTCTCCAAATTCTGAGGGTGAAATACTGTCATTAAGGCTTCGGTGTTCACAGTTTTACTGCATTCTCTCTGACATGTCAAAGACTGTACCTCAATATTATCGGATGGGTCTGTAGAATCAGAACTAATAGGAACCTAAAAAAGAAAAAATGTAATTGTCCCAAATGTATGCTTAAAAGTTTCTGCAAGAAGAAAAAGTGCTCATGTTTTATCTATCATTTATAAAGCACAATCTGTCTACATAATAAATATTGAAGCAATGTCTCAGAGAGACACTGTTTTTCTTTTGAAATTAGAGATAGCAAGAAATTACTGTCTGGAACAGCAAACTCAAGACTTCAGTGAGCCCACTCCCCTGTAAAAACAAAATATTGGCAAAGAATTTTAAAAAATACAAGTTCAGAACACTGGAAATGAACCAAAGGCACAGAACGAACTGAAAAGCAGAGATACAACTAAAACTAATGAATCTCAATAGGACATCAGACTCTGTGAAGTTTTAACATGAGACTATTCTCATCATCCCTCCCTCCCAAGCTCAGAGGTATGGTAGCCATGAAAGCCTGCATTAACACAGCCAAAGGATCTTCTGGAGCTTCACTAAAATCCCCATCCCCAGAACACAGTCAATATTTTAACCAGACTAGCAGCTCCCTAGAAAATCCCCATTCTCAGGGTATTGTTATCATTTGATTTAATTCAGAACTCAGGTCTGTGAAAAAAGCCCAGTCCCCAAGGCATTACAGATGCCTAAGGCTATGATTTCAGTTTGGGGGAAACTAGAGCCTGGCTAAAAATCTAAAAGGAAGATCTAGATAACCATACGGAACTTTGAAAGATTCTAACATATTCTTGGGGATCTAGAAGTACGTGTAAAAGTACAGGGGTGTGAAACTGGCCAGGAAAGAAACTGTACAGGGGAAGGCCCCATTTGCTCAATTCTGGCCTATTTTAGAGGTAATAAGTGAAAGATAAGGCTGATTTAAAAGCTTCCAGAAGTTTGAGGTATACCTTCACACAAAGATTTCCTTTGCAAAAAGTAGAAAACTTAATGGTTCACAGCATTTAAGGAGCTCACTGACCCATCACTGGCTGGCCACTAATTTATACTGACTAAAGGGGGTAATCAGAGAAAGCCAGGTTTAAAATTAAAAACAGGAACTATTTTTAAAAAGCAACCAACAGAAAATGTCTTTGAGAGGGCCCAGTTCCTAGATTTTGTAAACTAAGAATGTAAAGTAGCTATTATAAATATATTAAAAGAATGAAAGGAAATTATGTTTAAAAAAATAAGGACCCACTTAAAACGTGGGCAAAAGATCTGAATATAGACCTCTCCAAAGAAGATAAAAAGATGACAGACAAATAATCATATTAAAAAGATGTTCAATATTGTATCACTAGGGAATTGCAAATGAAAAAAAACAATGAGATACTATTGGCTATTAAAATGGCTAAAATCCAAAACACTGACAATAACAAGTACTTGCTGCTGAGGATATGGAAAAAGAAATTTCATTCATTGCTGATGGAAATGCAAAAATGGTACAGCCACTTTGGAAGATGGTTGGCAGTTTCTTACAAAGCAAAACATAGCCTTACTATGATATGATTGAGGAATTGTGCTCCTAGGTATATACCCAGCTAGTTGAAAACGTATGTCCACACAAAAACCCACATATGAATGTTTATAGCAGCTTTATTCATAGTTGCCAAAAACTGAAGGCAACCAACGTATCCCTATTAAAGGTGAATGGATAAACATTGTGGTATATCCAGACAATGAAATATTTTTCCGCAATAAAAACTATCAACAAAACATAAAGAAATTAAAAAATCTGAACTTACTAATAACATGTAAGGGCACTGAATCTGTAATCCAAAACCCCCCACCAAATAAAAGTGCTGGATCAGATAGTTTCATGGGTGAATTCTACTAAACATTTAAAGAATTAATGCCAATCCTTCTCAAATTCTTCCAAAAATCTAAAGGGGATGGGAACAATCCCAAACAAATTTTACAAGGCCAGAATACCCAAAACTAAATCCAAATAAGAACACAAGAAAAGATGGGGCGCCTGGGTGGCGCAGTCGGTTAAGCGTCCGACTTCAGCCAGGTCACGATCTCGCGCTCCGTGAGTTCGAGCCCCGCGTCAGGCTCTGGGCTGATGGCTCGGAGCCTGGAGCCTGTTTCCGATTCTGTGTCTCCCTCTCTCTCTGCCCCTCCCCCGTTCATGCTCTGTCTCTCTCTGTCCCAAAAATAATAAACGTTAAAAAAAAAATTAAAAAAAAAAAAAGAACACAAGAAAAGAAATTATAAACCAAAATCCCGATGAATAGAGATGCAAAAAATTCTCAACATCATACTAGCAAATCAAATTCAATAACACTTTAAAAGGATCGTACACTATGATCAAGTGGGATTTATCCCTGGGAGGGAAGGATGGTTCAACATACACAAATCAATAAATGGCATACATCACATGAACAGAATAAAAAATAAAAAACATGATCATCCCAAAAGCCATCAGACAAAATTCAATGTCCTTTCATGATAAAAACTTTCAACAATGTGGGTATAGAAGACACATACCTCAATATAATAAAGGCCATATATGACAAGCCCACACCTAACATCATGATCCATGGTAAAATGTTGAAAGCTTTCCCTTTGAGATTAGGAACAAGATAAGCCAGCCTACTCTCACCACTCCTATTCAAAATAGTACTACAAATCCTAGCTAGAGCCATCAGTCAAGATAAAGAAATAAAATGTATCCAAATAGGAAAGGAAGAAGTAAAATTGTTTCTGTTTGCTGATTAAAGGATTTTGTAATTGCACCAGCATTCTTCTCGAAACTAGAACAAGCAATCCTAAAATTCATATGGAACCACAAAAGGCCCCGAATAGCCAAAGCAATTTTGAAGAAGAAGACCAAAGCAGGAGGCATCACAATCCCAGACTTCAGCCTCTACTACAAAGCTGTCATCATCAAGACAGCATGGTATTGGCACAAAAACAGACACATAGACCAATGGAATAGAATAGAAACCCCAGAACTAGACCCACAAATGTATGGCCAACTCATCTTTGACAAAGCAGGAAAGAACATCCAGTGGAAAAAAGACAGTCTCTTTAACAAATGGTGCTGGGACAACTGGACAGCAACATGCAGAAGGTTGAAACTAGACCACTTCCTCATACCATTCACAAAAATAAACTCAAAATGGATAAAGGACCTGAATGTGA
>NW_024413788.1:0-8078 GCF_014898765.1 Herpailurus yagouaroundi | reverse complement strand
ATGTGCTATAACCATCTGACTAGTTACACAAATGAGGACTTTAATTGTCATGAGTATTTTCTTCTTTTTTTTATAAAACATGTTTGTGTATTTCTTTGAGAGTGTTTTGATGAGGTGAACATTTTAACCAGTAAAGCAGGTTGCCCTCCATAATATGGGTGGGGCTCAGAAAATCAGTTAAAGACTTAAATAGAACAAAAAGAACAACTTCTCCCAAGAAAGAATTTTCCAGCAGACTGCTTCAGACATTATCTGGAACTTTGCCTAAACTTCTTTTTTTTTTCATTTATTCCTTTTTATTCATTTTTATTTCTACTTTATTTATATTTTTAAATTGTATTTATTTTAATTTTATTTTCAAATTTTTAAAATTTCTACTTTAATGCCATTGTAGTTAACATACAGTGTTTTATTAGTTTCAGGTGTACAATAATAGTGATTCAATGATTTCATATATTACTTAGTGCCCATCAAGATAAGTGTACACCCAATCCCCTTCACTTATTTTACCAATACCCCCTAACCAATTCCCTTCTGGTAGCCATCTGTGTATTCTCCACAATTTAGAGTCTGTATTTTCTCCCTCTCTTTTTTTTTTAACTTTATCGATTTTGAGAGAGAGAGAGAGAGAGAGAGAATGAGTGGGAGAGAGGAAGAAGGATATGGAGAGAGGGAGAGAATCCCAAGTAGGCTCCACACCGTCAGTGTGGAGATTGATGCAGGGCTTAAACCCATGAACCATGAGATCATAAACCAAGTCAAAATCAAGAGTTATATGCTTAACGGACTGAGTCACCCAGATGACCCTGTTTGTCTCTTTTCTTTTTTCCTTTGCTCATTTGTTTTGTTTCATAAATTCTACATATGAGTGAATTCATATGGAATTTGTCTTTCTCTGAGTGATTTATTTAGCTTCATACTTTCTAGATCTATCCATGACAATACAAATGTCAAGATTTCATTTGTTTTGAAGATGGAATAATATTCCATTATATATATAAATACATATGTATTTATATCTTCTTTATCCATTCATCTATTGATGGACAATTTGCCCTGCTTCCATAATTTGGCTATTGTAAATAATGCTGCAATAAACATTAGAATGCATACATCCTTTCAAATTAGCATTTTCATATTCTGTGGGTAAATACCCAGTAGTGCAATTACTGGATCATATGGGAGTTCTATTTTTAAATTTTGAGGAACTTCCATACTGTTTTTCACAATGGCTGCCCCAGCTTGCATTCTCACCAATACACATGTGTTCCTTTCTCTCCACATCCTTAATTAAACTCATTTCTTGTATTTTTTATTTTAGCAATTCTGACAGGTGTAAGGTGACATCTTCTTGTGGTATTGATTTGCATTTCCCTGATGATGACTTATATTGAGCATCTTTTAATGGGTCCACTGGCCATCTGTATGCCTCCTTTGGAGAAATGTTTGTTCATGTCTTATGCCCATTTTTTAAATTGGATTATTTGTTTATTTGATGCTGAGTTGTATCAGTTCTTTATATATTTTGGATACTAACACTTTACCAGATAGAAATGTCATTTGCAAAAATCTTATCCCATTCAGTTGGTTCCTTTTAGTTTTGTTAATTGTTTCCTTCACTGTGCAGAAGCTTTCTATTCTGATGTAGTCCCAATAGTTTATTTTGCTTTTATATCCCTTGCCACAGGAGATTTTGTTACAGCCAAATCTAGAAAGATTTTGTTACAGCCAAACTCAGATAAATTACTGTCTGTGTTCTTTTCTAGGGTTTTTATGATTTCAGGTCTCAGATTTAGGTCTTCAGTTCATTTTTAGTTTATTTTTGTGTATGGTATAATAAAGGGGTCCAGTTTCATTCTTTTGCATGTTGCCAGCCAGTTTTCCCAACACAATTTGTTGAAGAGACTGTCTTTTTCCGAATTTACCATATAGTAGTGGGTTTGTTTTGGGGATTTCTATCCTTGTTTTATTGACCTATGTGTCCATTTTTCTGGTAGTACCATACTGTTTTGTTTACTACAGCTTTTTAGTATAACTTCAAATCTGGAATTGTGATACCTCCACCTTTATTTTTATTTTTAAGATTGCTTTGGCTATCTGGGATTTTGTTTGGTTCTGTACAAATTTTAGGATTGTTTGTTGTATTTCTGTGAAAAATGCTGTTGGTGTTTTGATAGGGATTGGATTATATCTGTAGATTACTTTTGGTAGTATGGGCATTTTGACAGTATTTTTTTATTCTGATCCATAACTATGGATATCTTTCCATTATTTTGTGTCGTCTTCAATTTCTTTCATGAAAGAAAACTTTGATACTATTCAGAGTAGAGGTTTTCCACCTCCTTGCTTAAGTTTATTACTCAGTATTTCATTATTTGGGGGGAAATTATAAATGGGATTGCTTTCTAAATTTCTTTCTGCTGCTTCATTTTAAGTATATAGAAATGCAATGGATTTCTGTACGTTGATTTTGTATCCTACAGCCTTCCTGAATTCATTTATCAATTCTAGTAGTTTTTTGGTGGAGTCTTTAGTATTTTCTATATATAGACTCATGTCATCTATAAATAGTGAAAGTTTAACCACTGCCTTATCAATTTGGATGCCTTTTATTTCATTTTCTTTTCAGATTGCTATGATTAGGATTTCTAGTACTATGTTGAAAGAAGTGGAGAAAGTTGAAATCCTTGTCTTGCTCCTGACAGTAGGGGAAAACCTCTGTTTTTTATCATTGAGTATGATGTTCATTGTGGGTTTTTAATATTTGGCTATTGTTATGTTGAGGTTTGTTAAATCTCAACTTACTTTGTTGAGGGTTTTTTATCATGAATAGATGTTGAACTTCATCAAATGCTTTTTCTGCATCTATTGAAATGATCATATGATTTGTGTGTGTGTGTGTGTGTGTGTGTGTGTGTGTAGAAATTATCTTATTTTTAATTTAAATTTTAATCAGTTAACATAGAGCACAATGTTGGTTTCACAAGTAGAATTCAGTGATTCATCACCGACATACAACACCCAGAGCTATCCCAAAAAGTGACCTTTTTAATACCCATCACCCATCTATCCCATCTCCAACACACCTCCTACCATCAACCCTCAGTTTTCTCTTTATCATTAACAGTCTCTTGTGGTTTGTTTCCCTCTCTTATCCTTTTCCCCCTTTCCATGTACTCATCTGTTTTCTTTCTTAAATTCCATATATGAATAAAATCACATGGTATTTGTCTTTCTCTGATTGACTTATTTTCCTTATCATAATACATTCTAGCTCCATCCACATTGTTGCAAAAGGCAAGATTTCATTCCTTTTGATGGCTGAATAATATTCCATTTTATATAAATATGCCACATCTTTATACATTCATCAGTCAATAGACATTTGGTTTTTCTACATATTTTGGCTACTGTTGATAATGCTGCTATAAACATTGGGGTGCATGTACCCCTGTGAACCTGTATTTTTGTATCCTTTAGGTAAATACCTAATAGTGCAATTGCTGGGTCATAGGGTAGTTTTATTTTTAGGTTTTCTGAGGAACCTCCATACTGTTCTCCAGAGTGGCTCACCAGTTTGCATTCCTACTAACAGTGCAAGAGCACTCCCCTTTCTCTGCAACCTCGCCAACACCTATTGTTTCTTGTGTTGTTAATTTTAGCCATTCTGACAGGTGTAAGGTAGTATCTCACCTTGTATTTGTTTTCTATTTGTATTTGATTTGATTTGTATTTTGATTTGTATTTCCCTGATGATGAGTAATGCTGAACACCTTTCCATGTGTCTGTTAGCTGTCTGGATTTCCTCTTTGGAAAAGTCTCTATTCTTATCTTCTGTCCATTTCATGACTGGATTATTTCTTGGGGGATTTGAGTTTTATAAGTTCTTTTGGGTTTTACATACTAACCCTTTAACATATATGTCATTTGTGAATATATTCTCCCATTCCATAGGTTGCTTTTAGTTTTGTTGATTGTTTTCCTTTGCTGTGAGGAAGCTTTTCATCTTGATGAAATCCCATTAGTCCATGTTTGCTTTTGTTTCCCTTGCCTTTTGCAACGTGTCTAGTAAGAAGTTGCTTCAGCTGAAGTCAAAGTGGTTGATGACTGTGTTCTACTCCAGGATTTGATGTATTCCTGTCTCACATTTAGGTCTTTCATACATTTTGAATTTATTTTTGTGTATGGTGTAAGAAAGTGGTCCACTTTCATTCTTCTGCATGTCTCAATCCAGTTTTCCCAACACCATTTATTTAAGAGACTATCTTCTTTCCATTGGATACTCTTTCCTGTTGTGTTGAAGATGAATTGACCATATAGTTATAGGTCCATTTCTGGGTTCTCTATTCTGTTCCATTGATCTATGTGTCTGTTTTTGTGCCAGTACCATACTGTATTGATGACTACAGATTTGTAATACATCTTGAAATGCAGAATCATTATTCTTCCAATTTTATTTTTTCTTTTTTAGAATCGTTTTGGCTATTCAAGATATTTTCTGGTTCCACACAAATTTTGGGATTATTTGTTCTAACTGTGTGAATAATGGTGGGAGTATTTTGATAGAGATTGCATTAAATGTGTAGATTGCTTTGGATAGTACAGACACTTTAACACTTTAATTTGTTCTTCTAATCCATGAGCAGGAAATGCTTTTCCATTTATTTGTGTTCTCTTCAATTCTTTCATAAATGTTCTATAGTTTTCAGAGTACAGATCTTTTACCTCTTTACTTAGGTTTATTCATAGTTATGTTATTGTTTTTGGTGCAACTGTAACTGGGATAAATTCCTTGATTTCATTTTCTGCTGTATCATAATTGGTGTATAGAAATGCAACAGAATGTTGTACATGCCCTCGGAAATAATGTGTATTCTGCTGCTTTAGGATGAAATGTTAGGAATATATCTGTTAAATTCATCTAGTACATTGTGTCATTCAAAGCCATTGTTTCCTCATTGATTTTCTGATAAGAGGATGTCTATTATTTTAGGTGGGGTGTTAAAGTAACCTAATATTATTGTATTATTATTTATCTGTTTATGTTTGTTAGTAACTGATTTTTATAGTTGTGTTTTTCAAGATGGGGGCATAAATATTTTCAATTGTCAGATCTTCTTGATGGATAGACCCTTTAATTATGATATAATGCCCTTCTTCATCTCTTGTTACAGTCTTTGGTTTCAAATCTAGTTTGTATGATATAAGTGTGGCTACTAGGGCTTTCTTTTGACTTCCATTATCATGAAACATAATTCTCATTCCCTCACTTTACATCTGCAGTTGTTTTTAGGACTAAAATGAGTCTTTGGAGGAGCAAAGATGGCAGGAGAGCATGGAAGCCTTTTGTGTGTCTAGCGTCCATGAAATACAGCCAGACCAACACTAAACCATCCTACACACCTAGAAAACTGATTGCAGGATTAACACAACAACCTGCACAACCTTAACAACAGAATTCAGCAGGTACATGGCATGGAGAACTGAACTTGGGGAACGAGAAGCCACAAAGGGTAGGGAACAGCTTTTGCGGGATGGAGACTGGGGAGGGGTGGAGAATACGGGAAAAGCACCCCTTCCCAAAAGCAGCTGGAGAGAGTGGAAAATTGGAAACAGCTACAGGGACTAAAGTAAAAAGGGAGAAAGGGGAAAGGAAAGGAGAGGGTTTAAATTCCATTAAGACTGTAAACAAAGGGAGTGCAAAGGCTGCAACTCTGCAGCTTGATACCTGGCAGTGCTCTGGTGGGAAGGGCAAATCCCCAGGAACAGAGTGGGGTCCAGGAAGTTCTCGGGCCACACGGGGAAAAGTGGCTCCACTGATGGAAGGACATTTGGTAGAGACTGTTGAAGCCACCTGGTCCCAGCAGACTCCAGAAGGGAGCCACATTCACTGGTGCTGGAACAAGGTCATTAAGGGTGAAGCTTAGTGACAGATGTGTGTTGTGGTTTTCCATAATCCCTGAAACTCTGCTGCTACACTGTCTCATGAACATTTTCTGGGGGGTGAGCTGGCACTTGGCTGCAGTCTCGGGGCACCAGAGACAACAGGGTCCAGCAGGCATTCCTGGGTGCAGCCAATATTCGGCCATTGCTCATTTGGCCATTGCTCAGTGAGACCCTCCCACAGAGGGACACAACGGGTTAAAGCCGCAGTCCTTTGGAAGTAAGGGGTGGGGAAAAACAGCCACATTTGAGACAAAACTTGGGGAGAGGTACTGCCTGGGGTCTGGTCATGGAGAGTGAAAAAGTGGGGAATTGACGAGAGCTGAAGACAGAGGATGGGTGCTCAATTGCTGATCTGGGAGAACAGACTGAGTAGCTGGGTGGCACCATTTTCACCACTCCTGCGCATGCATATACACACCTATGAGCTCTGCAACAATCCACCCCAGTAGGCTAGCAGCCCCATCTAGTGTAGAGCGGAGCTGTTACACTGAGCCCAGCTCACCTGGGCCAACTTCGCTCTTCAAGAACACAAGTCTCACTGCTTAGTTTATGGACTATAAAGAGCTACATAGACTGACTTCTAGGGGAAGAGGAAGCAATTTCAATCCTGCTGCAACCTGTTAGCAGGTTTATCTATTCAATATTCTTTCCTTTTTTTCTCTTTTTTCTTTCGCTTTTACAATTCTTTTCTTCTTCTTGAATACAGAAAGAGGAAAAAAAAGTCATTATCCTAACTTTTTACTTATTTATTTACTTATTTTTAATATATGAAATTTATTGTCAAATTGGTTTCCATACAACACCCAGTGCTCATCCAAAAAGGTGCCCTCTTCAATACCATCACCTAACCTCCCCTCCCTCCCACCCCCCCTCAACTCTCAGTTTGTTCTAAGTTTTTAAGAGTCTCTTATGCTTTGGCTCTCTCCCACTCTAACCTCATTTTTTCCCCTCCCCCATGGGTTTCTCTTAATTTCTCAGGATCCACATAAGAGTTAAACCATATGGTATCTGTCTTTCTCTGTATGGCTTATTTCACTTAGCATAACACTCTCCAGTTCCATCCATGTTGCTACAAAGGGCCATATTTCATTCTTTTTCATTGCCATGTAGTACCCTACTGTGTATATAAACCACAATTTCTTTATCCACTCATCAGTTGATGGACATTTAGGCTCTTTCCACAATTTAGCTATTGTTGAGAGTGCTGATATAAACATTGGGGTACAAGTACCCCTATGCATCAGTACTCCTGTAACCTTTGGGTAAATTACCCAGCTACCGCTGGGTCATAGGGTAGGTCTATTTTTAATTTTCTGAGGAACCTCCACACTGCTTTCCAGAGCGGCTGCACCAATTTGCATTCCCACCAACAGTGCAAGAGGGTTCCCGTTTCTCCATATCCTCTCCAGCATCTATAGTCTCCTGATGTGTTCGTTTTGGCACTCTGACTGGCGTGAGGTGATATCTCAGTGTGGTTTTGACTTGTATTTCCCTGATAAGGAGCGACATTCAGCATCTTTTCATGTGCCTGTTGGCCATCTGGATGTCTTCTTTAGAAAAGTGTCTATTCATGTTTTGTGCCCATTTCTTCACTGGGTTATTTGTTTTTCAGGCGTGGAGCTTGGTGAGCTCTTTATAGATTTTGGATACTAGCCCTTTGTCCGATATGTCATTTGCAAATATATTTTCCCATTCCGTTGGTTGCCTTTTAGTTTTGTTGATTGTTTCCTTTACTGTGCAGAAGCTTTTTATCTTCATGAGGTCCCAATAGTTCATTTTTGTTTTAATTCCCTTGCCTTTGGGGATGTGTCAAGTAAGAACTTGCTGTAGCTGAGGTCAGAGAGGTCTTTTCCTGCGTTCTCCTCTAAGGTTCTGATGGTTTCCTGTCTCACATTCAGGTCCTTTATCCATTTTGAGTTTCTTTTTGTGAATGGTGTGAGAAAGTGGTCTAGTTTCATTCTTCTGCATGTTGCTGTCCAGTTCTACCAGCACCATTTGTTAAAGAGACTGTCTTGTTTCCATTGGATATTCTTTCCTGCTTTGTCAAAGATTAGTTGGCCATACTATTGTGGGTCTAGTTCTGGGGTCTCTATTCTATTCCATTGGTCTATGTGTCTGTTTTTGTGCCAATA
>NW_024413787.1:0-7809 GCF_014898765.1 Herpailurus yagouaroundi | reverse complement strand
CTTATGCTTTGGCTCTCTCCCACTCTAACCTTTTTTTTTTTTTCCTTCCCCTCCCCCATGGGTTTCTGTTAAGTTTCTCAGGATCCACATAAGAGTGAAACCATATGGTATCTGTCTTTCTCTGTATGGATTATTTCACTTAGCATCACACTCTCCAGTTCCATCCACGTTGCTACAAAGGGCCATATTTCATTCTTTCTCATTGCCACGTAGTACTCCATTGTGTACATAAACCACAATTTCTTTATCCATTCGTCAGTTGATGGACATTTAGGCTCTTTCCACAATTTGGCTATTGTTGAGAGCGCTGCTGTAAACATTGGGGTACAAGTGCCCCTATGCATCAGCACTCCTGTATCCCTTGGGTAAATTCCTAGCACTGGTACTTCTGGGTCATAGGGTAGGTCTATTTTTAATTTTTTGAGGAACCTCCACACTGTTTTCCAGAGCGGCTGCACCAGTTTGCATTCCCACCAACAGTACAAGAGGGTTCCCGTTTCTCCACATCCTCTCCGGCATCTATCGTCTCCTGATTTGTTCATTTTGGCCACTCTGACTGGCGTGAGGTGATATCTGAGTGTGGTTTTGATTTGTATTTCCCTGATGAGGAGCGACGTTGAGCATCTTTTCATGTGCCTGTTGGCCATCTGGATGTCTTCTTTAGAGAAGTGTCTATTCATGTTTTCTGCCCATTTCTTCACTGGGTTATTTGCTTTTCGGGTGTGGAGTTTGGTGAGCTCTTTATTAGATTTTGGATACTAGTCCTTTGTCTGATATGTCATTTGCAAATATCTTTTCCCATTCTGTTGGTTGACTTTTACTTTTGTTGATTGTTTCCTTTGCTGTGCAGAAGCTTTTTATCTTCATGAGGTCCTAAGAGTTCATTTTTGCTTTGAATTCCCCTGCCTTTGGAGATGTGTCCAGTAAGAAATTGCTGCGGCTGAGGTCAGAGAGGTCTTTTCCTGCTTTCTCCTCTAGTGTTTTGATGCTTTCCTGTCTCACATTCAGGTCCTTTATCCATTTTGAGTTAATTTTTGTGAATGGTGTGAGAAAGTGGTCTAGTTTCAACCTTCTGCATGTTGCTGTCCAGTTCTCCCAGCACCATTTGTTAAAGAGACTGTCTTTTTTCCATTGGATGTTCTTTCCTGCTTTGTCAAAGATGAGTTGGCCATACGTTTGTGGGTCTAGTTCTGGGGTTTCTATTCTATTCCATTGGTCTATGTGTCTGTTTTTGTGCCAATACCATGCTGTCTTGATGATGACAGCTTTGTAGTAGAGGCTAAAGTCTGGGATTGTGATGCCTCCTGCTTTGGTCTTCTTGAGAATTACTTTGGCTATTCGGGGCCTTTTGTGGTTCCATATGAATTTTAGGATTGCTTGTTCTAGCTTCGAGAAGAATGCTGGTGCAATTTTGATTGGGATTGCATTGAATGTGTACATAGCTTTGGGTAGTATTGACATTTTGACAATATTTATTCTTCCAAACCCATGAGCACAGAATGTTTTTCCATTTCTTTATATCTTCTTCCATTTCCTTCATAAGCTTTCTATAGTTTTCAGCATACAGATCTTGTACATCTTTGGTTAGATTTATTCCTAGGTATTTTATGCGTCTTGGTGCAATTGTGAACGGGATCAGTTTCTTTATTTGTCTTTCTGTTGCTTCATTATTAGTGTATAAGAATGCAACTGATTTCTGTACATTGATTTTGTATCCTGCAACTTTGCTGAATTCATGTATCAGTTCTAGCAGACTTTTGGTGGAGTCTATTGGATTTTCCATGTATAATATCATGTCATCTGCAAAAAGTGAAAGCTTAACTTCATCTTTGCCAATTTTGATGCCTTTGATTTCCTTTTGTTGTCTGATTGCTGATGCTAGAACTTCCAACACTATGTTAAACCACAGCGGTGAGAGTGGACATCCCTGTCGTATTCCTGATCTCAGGGAAAAAGCTCTCAGTTTTTCCCCATTGAGGATGATGTTAGCTGTGGGCTTTTTATAAATGGCTTTGATGATGTTTAAGTATATTCCTTCTATCCCGACTTTCTCGAGGGTTTTTATTAAGAAGTGTTGCTGAATTTTGTCAAAGGCCTTTTCTGCATCGATTGACAGGATCATATGGTTCTTATCTTTTCTTTTATTAACGTGATGTATCATGTTGATTGATTTGCGAATGTTGAACCAGCCCTGCATCCCAGGAATGAATCCCACTTGATCATGGTGAATAATTCTTTTTATAATCTGTTGAATTCGATTTGCTAGTATCTTATTGAGAATTTTTGCATCCATATTCATCAGGGATATTGGCCTGTAGTTCTCTTTTTTTCCTGGATCTCTGTCTGGTTTAGGAATCAGAGTAATACTGGCTTCATAGAATGAGTCTGGAAGTTTTCCTTCCCTTTCTATTTTTTGGAATAGCTTGAGAAGGATAGGTATTATCTCTGCTTTAAATGTCTGGTAGAATTCCCCAGGGAAGCCACCTGGTCCTGGACTCTTATTTGTTGGGAGATTTTTGATGACTGATTCAATTTCTTCGCTGGTTATGGGTCTGTTCAAGCTTTCTGTTTCCTCCTGTTTGAGTTTTGGAAGTGTGTGGGTGCTTAGGAATTTGTCCATTTCTTCCAGGTTGTCCAGTTTATTGGCATATAATTATCATAGTATTCCCTGATAATTGCTTGTATTTCTGAGGGATTGGTTGTAATAATTCCATTTTCATTCATGATTTTATCTATTTGGGTCATCTCCCTTTTCTTTTCGAGAAGCATGGCTAGAGGTTTATCAATTTTGTTTATTTTTTCAAAAAACCAACTCTTGGTTTCATCGATCTGCTCTACAGTTTTTTTAGATTGTATATTGTTTATTTCTGCCCTGATCTTTATTATTTCTCTTCTTCTGCTGGATTTAGGCTGTCTTTGCTGCTCTGCTTCTATTTCCTTTAGGTGTGCTGTTAGATTTTGTATTTGGGATTTTTCTTGTTTCTGGAGATAGGCCTCGATTGCAATGTCTTTTCCTCTCAGGACTGCCTTCTCTGCATCCCAAAACGTTTGGGTCGTTGTATTTTCATTTTCATTTGTTTCCATATATTTTTAAATTTCTTCTCTAACTGCCTGGTTGACCCATTCATTCTTTAGTAGGGTGTTCTTTAACCTCCATGCTTTTGGAGGTTTTCCAGACTTTTTCCTGTGGTTGATTTCAAGCTTCATAGCATTGTGGTCCGAAAGTATGCATGGTATGATCTCAATTCTTGTATACTTACGAAGGGCTGTTTTGTGACCCAGTATGCGATCTATCTTGGAGAATGTTCCATATGCACTCGAGAAGAAAGTATATTCTGTTGCTTTGGGATGCAGAGTTCTAAATATATCTGTCAAGTCCATCTGATCCAATGTATCATTCAGGGCCCTTGTTTCTTTATTGACCATGTGTCTAGATGATCTATCCATTGTTGTAAGTGGGGTATTAAAGTTCCCTGCAATTACCACAATCTTGTCAATAAGGTCGCTTATGTTTGTGATTAATTGTTTTATATATTTGGGGGCTCCCGTATTCGGCGCATAGACATTTATACTTGTTAGGTCTTCTTGATGGATGGACCCTGTAATTATTATATAATGCCCTTCTTTATCTCTTGTTCCAGCCTTTAATTTAAAGTCTAGTTTGTCTGATATAAGTATGGCTACTCCAGCTCTCTTTTGACTTCCAGTAGCATGATAAATAGTTCTCCATGCCCTCACTTTCAATCGTAAATCTTTGTTTTTGAAGATAAAGTGAATTTGTTTCATTTTGGCTGTGGGCTTTGAGAAAAAATTCTCGGTTTTGCCTTCTAAATGTATTTCCCATACCAATAGAGACAAAGGAGTCTAAATTGAGAAAATAAAACCCTGCTTATAGAAATAAGTAGGGCATTGCAAACATTTCCTTCTGTAAACTCGGCACTTAAAAATATTTAGGGGCCCCTGGGTGGCTCACTCGGTTAAGCGTCCAACTCCTGGTTTCTGCTCGGGTCACGATCTCACACTTCCTGAGTCCGAGCCCCGTGTCAGGCTCTGCGCTGGCAGCGTGGGGCCTGCTTGGGATTCTCTCTCTCCCTCTCTCTCTGCCCACCCCTACTCGCACCGTCTCTGTCTCTCTCAAAATAAATACATACACTTTAAAAAATAACAAAGAAAAATTAAAAACTAAGCCAAAAATATTTACGTTTGAAAGTCCTGTAGCGCAAAAGACTGGGGTGTTTTTTTTTTTTAACTTTAAATGAAAAGAAAGTGTGCCCGTGTTCCTTCTCCTGACCCCAGCAGTCAGCCACACGCGGGTAGACAGTGCATGCCTTCTGTGTCCCTGATATCTGTCTCTGACTGCAGAATGAGTCCTGCCTGTACAGTATAAGGCTGCAAACGCCTGAAAGCTAACACCCCCAGTGAGCTGCTTTCAGTCCCGAGTGAGGTCCCAAAGGAATAAATGGCTCAGTTTTGTAAACCGTCAGTGAGACAGTTCCGGGTCGCGTTCTCCATGGTCTCTCGGGGGGGTCCCCGGCAGGACTGGACAGTTTGCCACAGCAGTGGCTTGCTCGTCAACGCACCTTTCTTTTCTTTTTTTTCCGAGCTCCTTCACCATGCCTCCTGGGGTCACCAAGTCATAAACTCCATGCCCCCAAATCATGGTTGCAGGGTTATCCTTTGGAGGAATCCGAGCAAGTCTAGTGATCTATCCGTGCTGCATACCCACGGACAAGTGTGTTATTCACAAAATACCGGAATGAAAAGGCCAAGATGAGTCTAGGGCATTTTGGTTCTTACTGCAACCATAAAGCCTGAAATTCCCCTTGTGGGCTTCCTCTTTGTGGAAATGGAAGTTCAATGTAGGGAAATTGCCTCAGTAAGGAAAGAGGGCACTTCCCCTCTGGGGCTTTGGTATCCATACTTAAATCCCTGCAAGAAAACTTGAACTGGGTGCTAAAAGCTGGTTGTACCAATTGATTTTCTAATCGGTTGGGAGATAATAGATTAAGATTCCATACATGAAGACCCAATAATTAGAAATATGTTTTATAAAACATGTTGATCCATTAAGAGTTTTTTCTTTTCTAGTGATCAATTTAATTAACTCTTTTTCAATTCTTTCGAGTGCATGTGAGAGGCAGAGACACCAGTGAGTATCTCGGTATTTTATACAAAACAGGTCCCAATGCAGGAGGTGATATACGGGAAGTGGGGGGGGGGGGGCCAGTAAGGCTAGTCGCACTTTGACCATCAATCACATGTAAATTTCAACCCCCGGCCGCAACTTTGCATCGAGTCAATTTATTCCCACCTGATGGCAATGTAGGGGCAAAGAAAAAAAGCTGTTTTATATTGGCATGATGAAAATTGCAAAATAAATCTCAAATGTATTCACCTGAACTCTTGGTCACAAACAAGTCAAATGTGCTAACTACGGCAAGTGACTAATAGCACTTTATACACCAAGTGATGTGGGTGAAGTCATGTTTTTATTTCCCTTTACTAGAAAACCATTTCCAGGTCAATTACTCATCTCCTCAGGTGGTAAATTAATGAAGTTTAATAATCATTAAACTAAAGGAAAAGATTTATCTGCCCCAAGTTTCAGAATAAATGCTTTTCTTGAAATCACCGTGTGTTCTAATATCTAATCCCCGTCTTGAAATCTACGCATGTCTCCCACTTCATCGCACTTCTGAGCCCCAAAGTTTCTTTACACCCGGAGGTATAATGATATCAATAGTGAGGCCTTCTGCCTAGTGTGTCACATACATTGTTTTGTCCAATCCCTGTAAGACTGTGACATCATGATAATGATAGACATTTTACAGGTGACAACGCTGAATCTTTAGGAAGCTTGTCCACAGTCTGATCTGTCTGACTGAAAAATCAAGCTCTTCCTTGGGGCATCAGCCAGCCATTGCTGCCTAATAAGCAGTCACAAGATCTCAATGGTATTCAACACTAACCGTTTATTTTTCACCCTTCCACATCCTAGGTGAAGTTGCCCAATCGATCTTGGTCGGGCTTAACCAGACGGCTCCAAGCTGCGGGTGGGATCTTGCTCTGCCTCACACATCCGTCCACCTCCTCGGGCCCCTGGACAGACTGGCGGGACCATGGTCTTCCCACGGTGATGACAGAGGCGCAGAGGGTAAGCCGAACACGCCGGGCCTCGTGAGGCCCAAACTGGCAACCGGTAGAGTGTTCTTTCCACCCACATCCCGCCGACCAAAGCCCGTTGTGTGGCCAAGCTCAGAGTTAAGGGGCGTGAAAGTATATCCCTCTTTCACCGAAAGGACGTGCAAAGTTACACGGCAGACGAGCGTGGACACGGGGAAGGGTGAGACACTGGAAACAGGCATTCAGCATGTCCCAGTCACTCTGTCACTGGGCTCCCATAGGAGAGCTTCAGAACTAACCAGGACTGGGAACCCGAGGGCATTCTAGTCCAAGAAAATGGCATTCACATAGGACCAGTGGTCTTCAAGAAGAGGTAAAGAGTCTGGGTCCCCTGCGAGTAAAGAGCATTGGGAGAAAGCTTGGAAAACGAAGTGTAGAACAAGTAATCAGTGATCTTGAGGGTCAGGACCTAGAATTTGGATTTTATAAGATCATAAGAGTGCTTCGATGCAGGAAAATGATGGAGGTCAGAACCGAGAGACCCTTCACCCACGTCGGGTTCGCTGGGCAGGGCCCATCAGAGCCCCGAAACAGGCAACTATCTCTTGGACGCTCCTTACTCTCGCCTCCAGTCATGCCCGTCCAGTCTGTTTCTCCTGTCCCCATGACAAAATATCCCGTCCCTGTAGCCCGCCCTCCCTAAACCCCACCCTCCGCCCTTCTTTTTGGAAATCGTTATTTATTTATTGTGAGAGGAGCGGAGCGAGAGCATGAGCAGGGGAGGAGCAGAGAGAGAGAATCCCAAGCCTGATGTGGGGCTCGATCTCCTGGGGTGAACCGTGAGATCGTGACCCGAGCCAAAACCTGGAGTCAGAGCCTCCACCGACTGAGCCACCCAGGCGCCACCGCTCTGCATTTCAAGGCTGAACTCTCAGACAGCTCGCACCCCTGAGGTAGTGGCAGGCGAATAAGTGGAACAGGCATCCCTGGGTGCAGGCCACGTGTGCTTACATAGCCGCTGTCATCAAAATTGTCCGCAGTAAAACTCCTGTATCTTCTAATGAACTCACGAGTGTAGGAAAATACGACAGAGGTACTGTGCTATTATCCCCTTAGTATTGGTCAAAGAAGACTAATAACGTTATTCCCTGTCAACTATTATTAGTTCACATGGGAGAAGGGGCAGGAAAGAGACAAACCGACCTGTTCCCTGGGTCTCCTCGTGAGGCCCCGGTGGCCTCTGAAGTTCTTCCTCAGCTGCTCTAGGTACCGAGGAACATGGTTTGAAAACCTGTCAATGAACTCTCTTGCCAGGAATGTCTGGTGGGTCCTGTCGTCTTTCACATCACACCTCCGTGAAAGCATGAAGCCACCTTGGTGCCAGGGCCTCTGTGATGTGATCTGAGACGCATGGGAAGTATTTCTCCCTTTCAGTCTGCCACGGCGTCTGCTTATCTGCCAATGTACCACCCCTTTGGTCCAGGGCATCTTCTTGTCCAGAAGGCACTTTGAAAAGTGTAAAATCTCTTTAGAGAAACAACCCGTCAGTCTGTGAATATCTTAGCTTGAATAGGGATTTGGGGACAGCTTTGGGACAGCACATGTAGGTGGGGTAAGAACTGTAAGGCCTAGATATGCGAGGGGCCTGGTGAAGAGGGTTCGGAAGAAGCTGGGGGGGGGGGGGGG
>NW_024413786.1:0-5658 GCF_014898765.1 Herpailurus yagouaroundi | reverse complement strand
AGAAAGAAAGAAAGAAAGAAAGAAAGAAAGAAAGAAAGAAAGGAGCTATGAGATGATCTAGCAATTTCACTTCTGGGAATATATTCAAAGGAAATGAAAACACTAACTCAAAAAGGTATCTGCATTACCATGTTCACAGCAGCATTATTTGCAGTAGCCAAGACATGGAAACAACATAAGTGTCCATCCATAGATGAATGGATAAAGAAGCTGTGGTATGGGGCGCCTGGGTGGCTCAATTGGTTAAGCGCCCAACTTTGGCTCTGGTCATGATCTCACGGTTCATGGGTTCGAGCCCTGCATCAGGCTCTGTGCTGACAGCTCAGAGCCTGGAGCCTGTTTCAGATTTTGTGTCTCCCTCTCTCTCTATCCCTCCCCCACTCACCCTCTGTCTCCCTCTGTCTCAAAAATAAATGAACATTAAAAAAAAAGAAGTTGTGGTATATGTATCCAAAAGGAATATTCAGCTATTAAAAAAATGAGGAAATCCTATCATTTGCAACAACATGGAGGGACCTTTCAGGCATTGTGCTAAGTGAAATAAGTGAGACAGGGAAAAACAAATATTGTATGATCTCATTTATATGTGGAATCTAATAGAGGTTGGGGTGAGGGGAGGAGGAACAGGAGGAAGGTGGTCAAAACGTACAAACTTCCAGTCATAAGATGAATGAGTACTAGGTGTGTTAATGTAAAACATGATTACTATAGTTAATACTACTGTGTGATATATAGGAAAGTTGTTAATAGAGTAAATCCTAAGAATTCTCACCACAAAGATACTTTTTACCTTTTTATTGTATCTATAAGAGATGATGAATGTTAACTAAACCTGTTGTGGTAATAATTTAACGATACATGTGAATCAAACCATCATGCTGTACACCTTAAATTTATACAGGGATGTAAGTCAATTGTTTCTCAATAAAACTGGGAAAAAATCTGATGAGTGGCATCAGAGAGATAAATTAAAGAAATGCAAAAATGGAATTTTAAAGATGTTAATTGTGAAAAATACAGACAAAATGCTGGATGTGTGATAGAATAAAAACTGATTTTAGTAATTTGCTCAGCACATATTACATAGGTGGTACCATCTATGCGGACCAGTGATTCTGGAAGATAGTACTGGGAAGAACCTGGGAACATTTAAAGGACATGTGAAATTAGTTAGAAAGAGGAGGAAATAAGAGAGTGGTACTGAACTTATTGTGGGTCATTATATGTGGAAATCCAAGAAGAGAAAGTCTAAGTAATAAAAGAGGAAAGACTGATATTGAGACTATAGAGGGAAAACTGGCTGAGTTTGAATGCAAGTAGCTTCAGAATTAGTTTTGATATGTAGATTAGTTTTGTTGCTGCAAATTACCACAGACTTATCAGCTTAAAACAGCATACATTCATTATGTCACAGTTTATGTGGGTCCAGAGTCTGGATATGACTTATCTGAGCACTCTGCTTAGGGTCTTACACAAGGCTGCGACTAAAGCATTAGGTGGGCTTAATTCTCATTTGGAGTCTGGGTTGTCTTGCAAGTTCACATGGTTGTTGGCAGAATCCAGTTCCTTGCAGGTGTAGAATTTAGGTAGTCTCCTCTCACCCCATTTCTTTTCTTGCTGTCTGTCAGCTAGGGAGTTGCTATTAGTTCCTAGATATCATTTACAGTTGCCATGTGGACCTCTGACAGACCATCTCACAGCATTGTAGTTTTCATCAAGGCTGGTGGAAGAATCTCTAGGTCCATTGTTCCATGAGGGTGATAGAGGCTGAGACACTGATCCTTGTCTCACGGAGTCGAAGAATGAATCTCCCGGACAACAGAGAGTGAGTAAAACGATAGAGTTTATTGAGGGAAAGCATAAAGCTCTCAAGACTGAGAGGAGTTCCTACTGGGTTGCCATGGAGGAGTTTTGTCCCTGAATGGGACCTTATTAGAAAGTTTCTGAGACTCCACTCATGGCACCTATCCCAGGAAGGTCTGGAATAAATTTATCGTTTTTTTCCCCCCAAAACTCCCCACCACTTCTTCAGCTTCCCACTTGAAGCTACAGCTTTCCTCCTCCTCCCAGAGGGTCCCTTATGTCTCTGGGCCTAATGTTAACCCTTTCCCTACTCACCATTATGCTAGGACAGAGTCTTATACAACAAAACCTATTCAAGGAAGTAACGATCCCATTTATATCCCCTCACATTTTCTCCACATTTTGTTGGCTAGAAGAAAGTCACAGGTTCTGTTCACACTCAAGAGTAGGGGGTAATGCAAGGAACATGACCCATTGGGGGGGATCATTCATTAAGGTGTGAACAGATAAATAGCATGTTAGCCATTAAAAGGGACTAAAGTGGTACTAAATGAAATAGCTCAGCTTTTTACTTTAAGGCAAGGTGAACAGGAAAAAAGTATACATATGGCGACCATTCAAGGTTATGAAATTAGAGAAATCTTGGGACAGATAATCTTTTAAAACTTAGTGACGTTAACTGAGTAACATGACACTTTTCATTCATTCAACCAAGTGGTTGTCCATGTTGTGTCAGGCATTGTTGTTGTAGTTAAACAATGATAAAAGTTACTATGCCTGTTCCATGGATCTATAATATAGTAGGGGAAACAGACATTAAGCAAGTAAACGCATATAGAATTACAAATTGCTGACTCCAGGGGGAAGATGGCCATGTAGGAGGACACTGGGTTCACCTCATCCTGCTGACCGCTAGATTTCACCCACATCTGCCTAATTAATCCAGAAAACCACCAGAAGACTAGCAAAACAGACTCTCTGGAGCCAAGCGTAGACAAGAGGCCCACGGAAGATAGTAGGAAGAGCAAAGAGGAGGTGCATGGTACACGGTCTGGCAGGAGGGAGCCGGGGTGGTGGAGGGGAGCCCGCCCTCAAAGTCTGGCTTGCAAAAGCTGAGGGGCCAGACTCTGTGAGTTCTGACAACCAACGGGACTTAACATCTGGAATGTTAAAAAACAACAGCTCTGCTCTCAGAGAGTAGGGAGGGTGAGAGGATGCGGGGAGTGAGATTTCTTGAGCCCTGAAGACAGAGCTCAGGTCCGAGGGGGAACAAAGGCTTTGGCATGAGCCATCTCCCTGTCCCATCCCGCAGCCAAAATTCCAAAGGGAACCAGCTCCGGTCACTGAACTCACTTGCACTGGACAAACGCCCAATGCTGTGCTTCTGTGGATCCATCCCTCCAACGGGTCTGCCTCCCTCCCATCGCTGCAGGACCCCTCCCCCAGGAGACCTCCAACGTCAAAGCAAGCTAAACCTGCCCCTCCCGCCCCTGTGCACCTTGCGGATCCACGCTGACAAATACCCCAGATCCCGTTGAAGCAGCACCACAAGACTGGCAATGTGCAACTACCCCAGACAGGGACCACACCACTCCACAGTGAGTCCTGCCCCTGGAAGAGGGGAAGGTAAGGTACACACCAGTCTTACTGTGGCCCCAGTGGTGGGCTGGGGGCAAACATCCGGTCTGACTGTGGTCCCTCCCACCAACACAAGTTACTCTGAACAGCACAGGGGAAGTGCCCTGCAGTTCGGAGCCACCACAGGGACTACCCAAAATGATGAAACGGAAGAACAGTCCTCAAAAGAAACTCCAGGAAGTAGCAACAGCTAACGAATTCATCAAAAATGATTTAAACACTATAACAGAACAAGAATTTACAATAATAGTCATAAAATTAACCCCTGGGCTTGAAAAAAAAAAGCATAGAGGACAGCAGAGAATCTATTGCTACAGAGATCAAGGGACTAAAAAATAGTTGAGGAGCTAAAAAATGCTATAAATGAGGTGAAAAATAAAATGTTAGCGGCCATAGCACAGTTTGAAGAGGCAGAAGAGAGAGTAGGTGAATTGGAAGATAAAATTATGGAAAAGGAGGCAGCTGAGAAAAAGAGAGATAAAAAAATCCAGGCGTATGAGGGTAGAATTAGAGAATTAAGTGCTGCAATCAAACAGAACAATATCTGTATCAGAGGAATTCCAGAAGAAGAAGAGAGAGAGAAAGGGGCTGAAGGTGTATTTGAACAAATTATAGCTGAGAACTTCCCTGACCTGGGGAAGGAAAAAGGCATTGAAATCCAAGAGGCACAGAGAACTCCTTTCAGACATAACCTGAATCGATCTTCTGCATGACATATCATAGTGAAACTGGCAAAATACAAGGATAAAGAGAAAATTCTGAAAGCAGCTAGGGATAAACATGCTCTAACTTATAAAGGGAGACCTGTAAGAATAGTGGCAGACCTATCTACTGAAACTGGGAGGCCAGAAAGGAATGGCAGGAAATCTTCAATGTAATGAACAGAAAAACTTTGGTTTGCCTTTCTCTCTCTCTCTCTCTCTCTCTCTCTCTCTCTCTCTCTCTCTCTTTTTCACCTTGTGCATTTGTTTTGTTTGTTAAATTCCACAAGGAGTGAAATCATATGGTATTGTTTATAACTCACTTATTTTGCTTAGCATAACACTCTCTAGCTCCATCCATGTTGTTGCAAATGGCAACGTTTCATTGTTTTTTATGACTAACATTCTATTCTGTACATATACCACTTTATACATTCATCATTTGATGTACACTTGGGCTGTCTCCATAATTTAGCTATTGTAGATAATGCTGCTATAAATATTGGGGTGAATTATCCCTTTGAATTAGTAGTTTTGTATTCTTTGGGTTAATACCTAGTAGTGCTTTTCATGTGTTTGCTATCCATCTGTATGTGTTCTTTGGAAGAATGTCTATTCGGGCCCTCTGTCCATTTTTTAATTGGTTTATTTGGCTTTTTGTGTATTGAGTTGTATAAGTTCTTTGTATATTTTGGATATCAACACTCCTTATCGAATATATCATTTGTAATTATTTTCACCCATTCAGTGGGTTGCTTTTTTTGTTTTGTTGATGTTTTCTGTGACTTTACAGAAGGTTTTTTTTTTTTTTGGTGTAGTTGAAATGGTTTGATTTTGTTTTTGTTTCTCTTACCAGAGAAGACATATTTAGAAAAATGTTTTTATGGCCAATGTCAAATAAGTTACTGTCTATGTTTTCTTCTAGGAATTTTATGAAAGTTCAGTCTTGAATCCATTCTGTGGGTATTTGTGTGTGCGTGTATGGTGTAAGGAAGTGGTCCAATCTCATTCTTTTGCATGTAACTGTCCAATTTTCATGACACTGTTTATTGAAGAGAGCATCTTCTACCCATTGTATATTCTTGCCTCATTTGTTACAGATTAATTGACCATAAAGGGTGGGTTTATTTACAAAATCTCTTTTCTGTTCTATTGATTTATGCATTTATTTTTGATCCAGCACCATATTATTTTGACAACTACAACTTTGTAATATATCTCAGAATGTGAGATTGTGATACTCCCAGCTTTTTTTTTCTTTTCCAAGATTGTTTTGGCTATTCGGGTTCTTTTGTGGCTCTATACAGATTTTAGGATTATTGTTTTAGTTCTCTGAAAAGTGCTGTTAGCATTTTGATACAGATTACATTAAATCTATAGATTGTTTTGAGTAGTATGGACATTTTAACTATGTTGATTCTCCCAATGCATAAGCATGGAATATCTTTCCATTTGTTTGTGTCATCTTCAACTTCTTTTTTTTTTTTTTTTAAATTTTTTTTTTCAACGTTTATTT
>NW_024413785.1:0-1459 GCF_014898765.1 Herpailurus yagouaroundi | reverse complement strand
ATGAAATATTGCCACCCAAATAACCAGGCAAGCCTTAATCTGATCAAGCCTCTCCTTAAATTTAAACTTATACAAAACACTGAAACTACAAGAACATGTCATATGACGTCTTGAGGACTTTATGAGCAAAAAGTACACTGTCCAATTCTCTTGGAAAAAGGACCAACCATTTCTTAACCAAAAACATTTTACAAAAAGAAACAGGAAGTTGAAAACTTATTTATCAAATTAAATTTAAGAGATATGAAAGAATCAAAATTTATTAACCATATTTGGAGCTGATTTCAATTTTAAATTCTAGGAGACGATCTGGGAATTGGAATACACCTGGTAATTTTTTAAAAATTCTAATTGTTTTTTGAACTCTGATTATGGTATATTTTAATGACCTTTATCTTCCAGACATACATATGTAAGTAACTACTGATAAAGTGATAAAATTTTTAGTATTCTAGTAATTTAATACTTTTTACTATTCTAAAGTTTAAAGTGTATGTATGTATGTATGTATTTAATCTCTACACCGAGCATGAGGCTCAAACTCACAGCCCTGAGATCAAGAGTCCCAGGCTCTTCCAACTGAGCCACATAGGCGCCCCCACTCTGATTTTTGAAATGAGGAGATTGATGTGGCTCAGAAATGCTGAGAAAGTTGCCCAAGGTCACTGCGCTAATGGGCTTTGGGCAGAGAAGGGATCCAATGCAAAGTATGTCTGACCCTACACTCATGCATAAACCTTACACGCTCTGGTCTCTTCTTCTCAGGTCCTTGGTTCTACATTTCTGTTTACATTGGATCAGAAATAGATCATGGGAGGCCAGGGGAGGTACTTCACTCTCTGTGCAGAAATGTGAACTGGTAGCAACCCTGGAATTAAGGAAGGCAACCAAAGGGCTTCACGCACATTTGTTTTCTATAGAATAGCTCATTCTCTCCCCATGGCATCCCTTCCTTACCTCCTCTGTTACACTGTCGATCACACCATTTCTCTCTTACATGTTGGAAAGGACACAGCCAGCTGAATTCTAGACTTCCTGTGCCATTTGGGACCTGGGTATCCCGGGGAATTTGATAAAACCACACGCACACCGTCTGGGATTCAGATTTTCTTTCAGGAAGAAGAGGGATTTGGACAGACTTCTCTCTAAATTGCCTTCCAGGTCTAAAGACCTGCCTTGAGGACACTAGTTTCCCAGTAAGGGAAATAGATGGGGTGTCAGGCAGCACTCACTCTGTCATGACAAAAACTGATGGAAGATATGCTGTTCAGCAAGTTTGTCCTGATAAATAGGAGACCTGTGGACATGGGGCAATCAATCTCCTACTCCCACTCTTCCTCCCCCAGGACTCTTGTGGCAGCATCCTTTTTGCTGGGCTGCTGGCACGACACTAGGTCCCCTCTCAGACCAGAACCCACACCCATGCACACCCCTATGTCCTGCTGCCCCTCACAGCGCC
>NW_024413784.1:0-1181 GCF_014898765.1 Herpailurus yagouaroundi | reverse complement strand
GTCCTTCTGCCTGGATACTGATGACGCGGCCTCGGTTCACACTCCTATTAGTGTCCGATTTCCGAAGAAGCCAATCAGCGGCACCGCGGTTCCGGGGGTATTAAGTTTCCGCACCCGCCTCCTGAGACTCACATTTCTCCCCAGACCCCGAGGATGCGGTTCCTGATGTCCCGAACTGTGCTCCTGCTGCTGTCGGGGGCCCTGGCCGTGACCCAGACCTGGGCGGGTGAGTACGGGTTCGGGAGGAAAAGGACTCTGAGGGGCAGGAGCGAAGAAACCGTCCGGCGGGGAAGCGGAACCCCCGAGGAAAGCGACTGTCCACCGCCGGGACCCAGACCTCCACCCGGGCCTCGACCCGGGATCCCCTCCCCCACCCCACCCGCCTCCTGCCCCGACCCGGCCTGCCCTCCCCCGACCCTACCGGACTCCGCCCTGCTCTCCCCAACTCTGGTCCCCCTCGCCCTGCCCTCCCAGCCGCCTCCCCCTGGGACCCGGGCCCCACGCGGGGAGGACGGTCGGGCGGGGTCTCAGCCCCTCCGCGCCCGCAGGCTCCCACTCCCTCAGGTATTTCTACACCGCGATGTCCGGGCGCAGGGAAGCCCGCTTCATCGCCGTGGGCTACGTGGACGACACACAGTTCGTGCGGTTCGACAGCTACGCCCCGAATCCGAGGATGGAGCCGCGGGCGCCGTGGGTGGAGCTGGAGGGGCCGGAGTATTGGGACCGGGAGACGCGGAACGAGAAGAACAACGCACAGACTTTAACAGTGAGCTTGCAGATCACGCGCGGCTACTACAACCAGAGCGATTCCGGTGAGCGCCAGGGCCCGGGTCCACGTCACGACCCCCACCCCACGGACGGGCCGGGGTCGCCCCGATTCTCCGGGTCAAAGCGCTGCCCCGAGGCCTCGAGACCCCCGTCCCACGACCCTGGAAGAGCCCGAGGGAGCTTTTAGGCGGGTTTACTTTCGGTTTCACCTTAATCACTGCTGCTCTGGGGGCGGGGCGGGGACAGGGTCGCACAACATCCAGTGGATGTATGGCTGTGACGTCGGACCTGACGGCCGCCTCCTCCGCGGGTACAGTCAGGAGTCCTATGACGGCAAGGATTACATGGCCCTGAACGAGGACCTGCGCTCCTGGACCGCGGCGGACACCGCGGCGCAGATCACCCGCCGCAAG
>NW_024413783.1:0-1520 GCF_014898765.1 Herpailurus yagouaroundi | reverse complement strand
TTCTTCATCTCTATTGCAACATTACTGGCAGACGTTCACAGTCAGATGTCATTCTGTCTGACTGAGAGAAACCGAGGAATTTGGCTTTCTGAACCAAGACCACATTATAGAATTGTCTGCACTCAGTTGCAAAAGATTGTGAATGAGGAGGAGACAGGGACATTATATGATCCAGGATGGGAGGTTGTAGGGTTAGCTTATGGTGGTTGTAACCAAACCTTAATATTGTGTGGAGACTAGACAACCTTGACATCCCTATAATGTGATGTTCTGGGGACTCTTGCCATATAGATTGTCAAAAATCTTGTTATATGTCTGATACAGAAGCAATACAATTCATTCACTTAATATAGATTTAATGAGCATATACTATGTGGTATTTAGAGCTCTACTCTTGTTGGAGAAGTGAATAAAGTACTCCAAAGATGCTCAACGGGGTCAAACAGACTCTGGTCTCTAGCTTAGAGACCTCGCTTCTGGGTTCTTCTTCCTTTGTTTGGTGCATGTGCGAAAACCCCCACAGATAAGGAAGCTGACGACTATAAATTACCATCCCCACTTGACTCCATGCTCAGACCTTTGGTGACCCAAACTCTCTGACCAAACTCTCTGAGTGCCACTTGGCTTTCCTCCAGTGTTCCAGCCTGGTTCGAAAACATACTAGATTGCTGACCAGGAAACCCAACCGCACTGGCCCATTGTTGCCCCCGTTTTGGGAGAACGGCGAGGTGGTGTAAAGCAAAGGCTCGAAAAGGACAAAGTGCATGCTGTACCTGAACTTCAGCAGCCAACTTCTCCGTTGTCTTAGGCAGGTCCTGCTGCATGGAACTGATAAGGCCGGGATCCCGAAGTGTCAGGCATACCCAAAAGAGTGGAAGGGGGACACGATCAATCCCCAGAGGACTTAAGGTGTCCCAGGTAGAAAATTTTGTGGAGGGAAAAGTAACAGACTCTGGTGTGTGTGCGTGCGCGCATGTGTGTGTGTGTGTGTGTGTGTGTGTGTGTGTGTGTGTGTGTGTGTGTGTGTGTGAGAGAGAGAGAGAGAGAGAGAGAGAGAGAGAGAGAGAGAGAGAGAGAGAGAGAGAGAGAGAGAGAGAGAGAGGATGTGCAGCTAAGCCAGGGTTGCCAGTCGAGTTAGAGTTTGTGGCTTCATGGACGGGCACCGTTAAGGTCTCCAAAAGTCTATGGAGTCTGAATGGGATCCCCTGTGTCATTGTGAGAGTATAAAGTCTAGGGCAGTATCGGATCAGATTTCCATCACAAGTCACAAAGCCGAGTCCACTATAGTCAAACCTCACCTAAATTTCCCTCAGAAATGCGACCAGAGTAGTATCTTAATAGGCCTCTCATCTGGCGGTATATCCTAACTTTGTCCATCTTTGTGACACTAAATATGAGAAAGAAATTAATAATGGGAAGAAAACACGGTAAGCCTACGATTTTAGAGGTGGTGATCAAAAATTGTTAAAAGGGGTTTTCAGGTTACCATGGGGTGACAACGACACCCAAGAAGTTAAGGA
>NW_024413782.1:0-2871 GCF_014898765.1 Herpailurus yagouaroundi | reverse complement strand
CAGTTGATGGACATTTAGGCTCTTTCCATAATTTGGCTATTGTTGAGAGTGCTGCTATAAACGTTGGGGTACAAGTGCTCCTATGAATCAACACTCCTGTATCCCTTGGGTAAATTCCTAACATTGCTATCGCTGGGTCATACGGTAGCGCTAGTTAATTTTTTCAGGAATCTCCACGCTGTTTTCCAGAGCGACTGCACCAGTTTGCATTCCCACCAACAGTGCAAGAAGCTTCTCGTTTCTCCACATCCTCGCCAGCATCTATAGTCTCCCACTGTGTTCATTTTAGCCACTATGACTGGCGTGCAGTGGTATCTGAGTGTGGTTTTGATTTGTATTTCCCTGATGAGGAGTGACGTTGAGCATCTTTTCATGTGCCTGTTGGCCATCTGGATGTCTTCTTTAGAGAAGTGTCTATTCATGTTTTCTGCCCATTTCTTCACTGGATTTTTTGTTTTTCGGGTGTGGAGTTTGGGGAGTTCTTTATAGATTGTGGATACTATCCCTTTGTCTCATATATCATTTGCAAATATCTTTTGCCATTCCGTTGGTTGCCTTTTTGTTTTGTTGATTGGTTCCTTTGTGTGCAGAAGCTTTTTATCTTCATGAGGTCCCAATAGTTCATTTTTGCTTTTAATTCCCTGGCCTTTGGGGATGTGTCAAGTAAGAAATTGCTGCGGCTGAGGTCAGAGAGGTTTTTCCCTGCTTTCTCCTCTAGGGTTTTGATGGTTTCCTGTCTCACATTCAGGTCCTTCATCTATTTTGAGTTTATTTTTGTGAATGGTCTGAGAAAGTGGTCTAGTTTCAACCTTCTGCATGTTGCTGTCCAGTTTTCCCAGCACCATTTGTTAAAGAGACTGTCTTTTTTTCCATTGGATATTCTTTCCTGCTTGGTCAAAGATTAGCTGGCCATATTTTTGTGGGTCTAGTTATGGGGTTTCCATTCTATTCCATTGGTCTATGTGTCTGTTTTTGTGCCAATACCATGCTGTCTTGATGATGACAGCTTTGTGGTAGAGGCTAAAGTCTGGGATTGTGATGCCTCCCGCTTTGGTCTTCCTCTTCAATATTACTTTGGCTATTCAGGGTCTTTTGTGGTTCCATACAAATGTTAGGATTGCTTGTTTTAGCTTCGAGAAGAATGCTGGTGCAATTTTGATTGGGATTGCATTGAATGTGTAGATAGCTTTGGGTAGTATTGACATTTTGACAATATTTATTCTTCCAATCCATGAGCATGGAATGTTTTTCCATTTCTTCGTACCTTCTTCAATTTCCTTCATAAGCTTTCTATAGTTTTCAGGATACAGATATTTTACATCTTTGGTTAGGTTTATTCCTAGGTATTTTATGCCTCTTGGTGCAATTTTGAATGGGATCAGTTTCTTTATTTTTCTTCCTGTTGCTTCATTATTAGTGTATAAGAATGCAACTCATTTCTGTACATTGATTTTGTATCCTACGACTTTGCTGAATTCATGTATCAGGTCTAGCAGACTTTTGGTGGAGTCTATCACAGGTTTTCCATGTGTCGGTGTTTGTGCGGTTCAAGCAAGTTCTGTGGTGGGAACTGGTGCCCTTTGGAATTTCGGCGGGTGGATGGGCGAGGGAGTTGGCGCTGGCCAGCACCTTTGTTCCCTGGTGAGCTGAGCTCTGTCCTCCAGAGTTCAACAACTCTTCCTCCCATTATCTTATAGCCCTTCTGCTCTTCGAGGAGAGCTGTTGACTTATAACGTTCCAGATGTTATGTCCCGCTTGGCTGTCAGAAAACACTCGGTACGGCCCCTCTGCATTTGCAAGTGAGACTGGGGGCATTGCGTTGCAGGGCAGGCTACCCCTCCACTTCCCCCGCTCCCTCCCACCAGTCCATGTAGTGCGCACCGCCTCTCCGCCCTTCCTACCTTCTTCTGTGGGCCTCTTGTCTACGCTTGGCTCCAGAGAGTCCATTCTGCTAGTCTTCTGGCGGTTTCCTGGGTTATTCAGGCAGATGGGTTATTCCACCCAGATGTGGGTGGAATCTAAGTGGTGAGCCCAGCATCTCCTACACTGCCATATTCCCCTCCTGTCCTCCTCTGTATTTCTGAGTTTGTGTGTTTGTGGTGTATTTGCAAGTCACAAAAACCTTTCTCCACAAATAGATGTATAATCTGTATGTCACTGAAAACATTTCTTAGTTTCAGGGAGAGTAAACATTTTTTATTCTATCACTTTTATTCTTTTGTATTCAATTGGTAATTTTTGTATTTTATATGGAATCTTCACTTTTCTCTTTATGTTACTCAGTTTCATGGTTTTAATATATTTGCATTACCATCACCACGTTGAAACTTTCAGCAAACTTACTTTTAGGATTGTCTCTGTAGAATGGTTGGTGTGTTCCTCTTAGATGAATTTAAAGTCGGATAATCTGGATAAAGACACATATTATACTATTATTGCAATTTTGCCAGATATTCTTTTGGAAGATGAAAAACAACACTATTGTTCTCATAGATTACTGGGATAGATGGGTGAATTCATGCAAAACTGTTAGAATGGTCTGTACTGTGTAGAAGTGTTTAAGGAGAATGGTTGCTTCTGTTCATGATATGAAGCTTAGTAATTTCCTCATTATTCTTCAAGTTCAAAGTCCTCCATGATTTCTTCTTGTGTTTTTTTATTTTTTTTTTTTTTTTTTTTTTTTTTGGAATATAGAAGTGTGGTTCTTGAAGTGAAGATGTTGGCATGAGTTTAAGGTTTGTGAGAAATGTAGAAACTCAGACCCCACATAAAATTCGAAATCAGAATGTGAGTTTTAAGAAGATGCTCTGTTCGTTTTCATACATCACACTGACAATGTCACATTGACATTGAAGTGCACGCGTAGCTCAC
>NW_024413781.1:0-1657 GCF_014898765.1 Herpailurus yagouaroundi | reverse complement strand
GGATTCACTGTGGGGTGGGGTGGCCTGTCTGGGCTACTTGCACACTGCCAGGCTTGTGATGCTGGGGATCTGGTTTCTTAGCTGGGGTTGGTAGGCAAGGTGCACAGGGGCAGGAGGGGCAGGCTTAGCTTGCTTCTCCTTAGGTGATCCATTTCAGGGGGGGGCCCTGTGGCAGCAGGAGGGAGTCAGATCCGCTGCCGGAGGTTTGGCTCCGCAGAAGCGCAGAGTTGGGTGTTTGCGCGGAGCTAGCAAGTTTCCTGGCAGGAACTGGTTCTCTTTGGGATTTTGGCTGGGGGATGGGCGGGGGAGATGGCGCTGGTGAGCACCTTTGTTCCCCACCAAACTGAGCTCTGTCGTCCAGGAGCTCAGCAGCTCTCCTTCCCTTTGTCCTCCAGCCTTCCTGCTTTCTGAGCAGAGCTGTAAACTTATGACCTCCCAGACGCTAAGTCGCGCTTGCTGTCGGAACACAGTCCGTCAGGCCCCTCCGCTTTTTGGAAGCCAGACTCGGGGGCTCGGCTTGGCCGGCGAGTCGCCCCTCCGCCCCGGCTCCCTCCCGCCAGTCCGTGGAGCGCACACCGCCTGGCTGCCCTTCCTACCCTCTTCCGTGGGCCTCTCTTCTGCGCTTGGCTCCGGCGACTCCGTTCTGCTAATCCTCTGGTGGTTTTCTGGGTTATTTAGGCAAGTGTAGGTGGAATCTAAGTGATCAGCAGGACGCGCAGTGAGCCCAGCGTCCTCCTACTCTGCCATCTTCCCTCTCTCTGTCCATTACTTTGATTCCCAAACCAGACAGAGACCTAGTAAAAATTGGGAACTACAGGCCAATATCCCTGATGAATATGGATGCGAAAATTCTCAATAAGATACTAGCAAATCGTATTCAATGGCATATAAAAAGAATTATTCACCATGATCAAGTGGGATTCATTCTTGTGATACAGGGCTGGTTCAACATTTGCAAATCAATCAATGTGATACATCACAGTAACAAAAAGAAGATAAGAACGATATGAATCTGTCAATCGATGCAGAAAAGGCCTTTGACAAAATCCAGCACCCTTTCTTAATAAAAACCCTTGAGAAACTCGGGAGAGAAAGAACATACATAAACATCCTAAAAGCCATTTATGAAAAGCCCACAGCTAACATCATCCTCAATGGGGAAAAACTGAGAGCTTTTTCCCTGAGATCAAGAACACGACAGGGATGCCCACTCTCACTGCTGTTGTTTCACATAGTGTTGGAAGTTCTAGCATCAGCAATCAGACAACAAAAGGAAATCAAAGGCATCAATATTGGCAAAGATGAAGTCAAGCTTTCGCTTTTTGCAGATGACATGATATTATACATGGAAAATCCGACAGACTCCACCAAAAGTCTGCTAGAACTGATGCATGAATTCAGCAAAGTTGCAGGATACAAAATCAATGTACAGAAACCAGTTGATTTCTTATACACTAACAATGAAGCAAGAGATAGACAAATAAAGAAACTGATCCCATTCACAATTGCACCAAGAAGCATAAAATACCTAGGAATAAATCTAACCAAAGATGTAAAAGATCTGTATGCTGAAAAGTATAGAAACCTTATGAAGGTAATTGAAGAAGATATAAAGAAATGGAAAGACATTCCCTGCTCATGGATTGGAAGAATAAAT
>NW_024413780.1:0-2804 GCF_014898765.1 Herpailurus yagouaroundi | reverse complement strand
AATCCCACCAACCTGGGATCGTGACCTGAGCTGAAATTAAGAGACTCAGCTGAATGAGCCACTCAGGCGCCCCAAGAACGGAGAATACATAGATGCTTCAGGGAGATCGCAAAGGTACTGAACTAAAGTAGTCCCCTTCTTCACAGGAAATATGTTCCTTGACACCAGGGGCTGCCTGTGATGGCAGATAGTACCAGACCCTACATGTCCTATGATGTTTCCTGTACATTCCCACCTATGATCAAGTTTCATTTATGAATTAGGCACAGTAATAAATTAACAACAATAACTACAAAAAAAGAGAAGAATCCTAAGAGTATACTGTAGTCAAATTATGCATAACTGCCCCCAACTAATCTGATGTACTGTGCTCATCCTGCTTCTTGTGATGATGCAAGAGGCGTGCTTCTTGTGATGATGCAAGAGGCCTGCATGAGGAGATAAGGGAGGTGAGTGAGGTCAGCATTGGGATGCAGTGTTAAGCTACTATTGACCTCCAACCTTATGTCAGAAGGAGAATCACGTGCTTCCAGGGTGCACTTGACCTGAGCAATAGATAGCACAGACAGCCACACCGGGGACAAGGAAGGACAGCTATCGCGACCCTTCTATGTGGCCACATGAGAGTGACAAGAATGTACCAGGAGACTCTGGGACCCATGGCGCTCCGTGCACGATTGTACATCTTCCTAATAATGATGCACCTAAGGAAGATTCTAGCACACAGAACTCATAATGAGGAAGCAGATACTCAGGCAAAATCATTCACATGTTCAGATCACACAGCCTGTAGGCTGTTTATCCAGAACCCCTCTGGGCTCCAGCTGTCCTTTGCTTGTGGAGTCTGCTCTCCCAGCCCACCCTGCTGCCTGTCCAGCCCTCTAGCCTGGTGCCCAGGTGACACATGGGTCCCCAGATGCAGAGCAGACACCACAGCAACAGGCCTGGGGAGAGCAGACATCCAGGGAGGGGGCAGGCCCAGACTGTGCCCTCCCTCCCCGAGGGCCCATGTCCATTGGCATTGTCCTGTGACAGAAGTCATACAGATGAGGCACAGGGCAGGGATTGAGAGCCATCTCCACGTGACTCTTCAGCAGGGACCAGGCAGGAGCTCAATAATGACACCCCAGGGAGCCCAGGGTGTATCTTTTCAAGAGGTCACCATGTTACTGTTCAGGACTCCTTCACAGGGAAAATAGTCCCATTCCTTATCTTCAGTGGACCAAGGATCAGCAGACCCTGTATCCCTGAACTTTACATGCTCCCCCATGGCTTCTCATGACACCTTCACAGAAGTGTGTTTATTACCAGAGCCACGTTGCACCCATACTGGGCACCCATGAGGAGACAAATGTGACAGACTCCCTGCCATCACATGAGGTGACTTACAAGGAGAGCATGACATTTGTGTTGTCCACGTGTCAGACATCTCTGCCGCACTGGCTGCTGGGATAAGACTCGGCGGGTGTGTTCTAGGTGCCTCACATCATTGTCCCATCCACAGCCCACAGCCCAGCGCTGCCCAGACTTCCCACCATCTACAGTGCAGTCCTGAAGCTTCAAGTGCACGAGAACCTAGGTGCTTGTTGACAAGGCACCTTCCTGGGTGCATCTACCCACAGAGAATCAGACGCAGCACCTCTGGGACAGAGCTTGTGAATGTGCTCTTGAGCGGTGCCCCAGCGGTGCTTGGAGACCACACCTTGAGGAACATGGTCCTGGAACCGTGCTTCTGATGTTTCAGCACGTAAGCAAATTCTGTGAAGATCTTTTAAAACTGCATTGGGGCGCCTGGGTGGTGCAGTCGGTTAAGCGTCCGACTTCAGCCAGGTCACGATCTTCCGGTCCGTGAGTTCGAGCCCCGCGTCGGGCTCTGGGCTGATGGCTCAGAGCCTGGAGCCTGTTTCCGATTCTGTGTCTCCCTCTCTATCTGCCCCTCCCCCGTTCATGCTCTGTCTCTCTCTGTCCCAAAAATAAATAAATAAACGTTGAAAAAAAAATTTTTTTTTAATGCAGATACTGATGCTGTAAGTCTGGTGCTGTTCCTGAAATCCATTCTCCTGGGCATGAAATGTGGACCATAAATGTTAGTCTAAATTCCCTCACCCTCTTTATAAGGGGTTTCACCATGTGATGTGCCCTTCAAACTCAGTGTTCAAAAGTCACATGGCCTGACAATCAACAGTTCCATTCAGAAAAGCTGATGAATCTATGAGCTTCAGTCATTGTCACCTGTGTGACCTTTGGGCAATCATGTCACCGTAATTGCACCAAGTCTCCATTGCTGGGTGCTGGTAGCAGCTTCCCCTCATTGGTGGATGGCCACAGCACTTTTTTGCATTTGCCACATGGGAACACCCAGCCGTCCCTTCAGTGAACCATGCTTCACTAGCAGGTGGCAGATCTATGGTCAAGTCTCTCAGAGCCCAGAGGTTTGTGTAGAACAGCTGTCAAGCACGACTTCTGCCCACCAACTATTTGTGCAGTTTGCTGAGGTCTCTGAGTACAAGCTTGGCCCTCAAGAAATTGTGCCATTTCCATGCCCCAGAGAAGATTCTGTACACTTTTCATACCTTTGTGATGTGAGAAGAATCCTTATGAGATGAGAAATGCTCCGTTTTCTTTGGGGGGATAACACTTGTTACTCAGAAGGATCTGATGATACCAATGCACTTACAGCTCCGAGGGCTGGTGCTCCTCAGAACTGGAGAGAAGCCTCCAGCTCAAATGCCCAGAGCACAGGGAAGAATACGGACATCTCCCTGATGAAGGCTACAAGCAACCGTCAGATGGGGAGAGTCATG
>NW_024413779.1:0-3994 GCF_014898765.1 Herpailurus yagouaroundi | reverse complement strand
GGCTAGTATCCAAAATCTATAAAGAGCTCACCAAACTCCACACCCGAAAAGCAAATAACCCAGTGAAGAAATGGGCAGAAGACATGAATAGACACTTCTCTAAAGAAGACATCCGAATGGCCAACAGGCACATGAAAAGATGCTCAACGTAGCTCCTCATCAGGGAAATACAAATCAAAACCACACTCAGATATCACCTCACGGCAGTTAGAGTGGCCAAAATGAACAAATCAGGAGACTATAGATGCTGGAGAGGATGTGGAGAAACGGGAAACCTCTTGCACTGTTGGTGGGAATGCAAATTGGTGCAGCCACTCTGGAAAACAGTGTGGAGGTTCCTCAGAAAATTAAAAATAGATCTACCCTATGACCCAGCAATAGCACTGCTAGGAGTTTACCCAAGGGATACAGGAGTACTGTTGCATAGGGGCACTTGTACCCCAATGTTTATAGCAGCACTCTCAACAATAGCCAAATTATGGAAAGAGCCTAAATGTCCATCAACCGATGAATGGATGAAGAAATTGTGGTTTATATACACAATGGAGTACTACATGGCAATGAGAAAGAACGAAATATGGCCTTTTGTAGCAACGTGGATGGAACTGGAGAGTGTGATGCTAAGTGAAATAAGCCATACAGAGAAAGACAGTTACCATATGGTTTCACTCTTAGGTGGATCTTGAGAAAGTTAACAGAAACCCATGGAGGAGGGGAAGGAAAAAAAAAAAAAAGAGGTTAGAGTGGGAGAGAGCCAAAGCATAAAAGACTGTTGAGAACTGAGAACAAACTAAGGGTTGATGGGGGGTGGGAGGGAGGAGAGGGTGGGTGATGGGTATTGAGGAGGGAACCTTTTGGGATGAGCACTGGGTGTTGTATGGAAACCAATTTGACAATAAATTTCATATATTGAAAAAAAAATTCCAAGTAACATTTCTACAGGATGTGTCTTGCTTTCACATTATAGTAAAGTCAAGAAAAATCATAAGCCAAACCATTATAAGTTGGGGGCTATCTGGGGCTATCTGTAGTTGTTAATACTTCCAAGTATTTTTTTCTAATTTTTTACACATTTTTAAACAAAATTGGAATAATTTTATACACACACACACACGTAAAAACTTCACTGTGCTCTTAGAATATCTTAACATTATACCATGAACATTTTAACATGTCGTTAAATATGTCCGGAAAAATTATTTTTAAAAATTTCAATATTAAATAGAATTACAGAACTCAAAACAGAATTATGTGTGAAGAAGCCTCATTCCATCTTGACCCACCCAGCCATCCACCACCATTCTCACCACTGCCACCACCATCTGGACCATTATCATCACTGTTAACTGCTCTCATCAGCACCAGGACACTCTCTGGCCTATAGAGTAACCACTACATTAAGTTATTGTTTATCTTTCCAGCTGAAAACACTATTTTTAATGGCTGCGTGATATTCCAGCCTGAAGAGATACAAGATCTACATTCTTTTACTTTTAGATGTATGGGAATGTTTCTAATTTTTTTTTTACCACTGTAACTAGTATTTACAACAATTTTTCACAGCATTTCCATGATGTGGAAGAATTTCATGACATTCTATTCACTGTATTTTTCTGCCCAGCACCAAAAAAGATATATTTTGTTCATTAATTTGTACTTCTGTGTTTTACCAAAATCGTGAAGCCAAAGTGTCCCTTAGAATTAGTCAAATTTAGTTCAGTCCTCTTACTTAACAGACGTAGGAAAGTGAAACAGGGTGTGTGACTTGCCCAAAGCCACAAGCTAGTTAGCAGGAGGACAGGGATGGAGAACAGGACAGTTCACCATCTGCCCCAGCATTGCTCCACACCCCAGGACTGATTATCTGGCTGGTATGACTGACTATAGAGTAGTAGGCCCTCTCCCATTGGTCAGCCCCATATAACCCTCTTCAGTCTGCACCTTCCCAGAAAGAAAGAAGAATTTTTAAATGAAAAGTGGCTTCATTTCTCTGCTAGAGCATCCTGGTTGAACCATCTGTAGGTTAAACATCAGGTACATAAATAAGAAAAAGAAAGTGAAAATGGAGAAGCTAAGGGGGGTGATTCCAAAGCTTCAGTATTTCTTCCAAATCATGCAGCAGAATCTAGCCAGTTGCCAAGCCAAGAGACAATCTGTGAAACTAGATTCCACCCAAGTCCTTGGATATCCTCCCTTTCCTTGTTCTTTTCTCTTAAGGCAATATGTAAAATTCCCTGGAATTTAGAAGTGTTTAGCTCAGCAATGGGCATCTAAGCATTTTTTCCAAGATAATATACAGATAAGTGCACAGTATTATGTAAAATGGTTTTTATTACAGCTTTAGTTATTATAATGAAAACTGGAAAATAACCTAAATTATATTCCCTCAGTATGTATCTTATTTGCTTCCACAGGTTCTCCTAGCCTTACCTGTCTTTTCTAAATGTTTTTTATTATTTATTTTTGAGAAAGAGAGAGAAAGCGCGCGCGAATGGAGGAGTTGGGGAGTTGCTTCAGGGGATCTGAAGCAGGTTCTGTGCTGACAGCAGAGAGCCGATATGGGGCTCAAATTCAGAAATCATAAGATCATGACCTGAGAGGAAGTAGAGATGCTTAACCTACTGAGCCACCCAGGCACCCAACCTTATCTGTCTTTTAGACCTGGTTCACATTGCTTTCTTTACTTTAGCTATTGTTAAGGCTGACCTACTCTATATAGACCATAAAAGTCCACCTGCTGAGGCCAGTCAGCCACACTTATAGTCTCTGGCTCTCTCTGACCCCTCAAATGGAGAACTGCACTGCAGAACAGATCTGGTTTGTCAAGTGGCTGCCAAAGATGCTGACTGATGAGAAAGAATGTGAGGGAGTAAACTTCCTTGTGAGGAAAACTTTGACCACTGGAAAAGAGGAGAAGAAGGGGAGCTGGCAGACAAATTCCTTCTCCTTTCCTCCCTTCAAAGACTGTTCTGAGGTGTGACTTTATATAGTTTTTCTGGGTATATGCTGCTTGATCAGGCAAGTGTACCACGAAGAAACAGGTTTTACTTCTTATGGTCTCATCATGAAGCAAACGACATCATGTGGCATTGTTTCCCATCCTTCACTACTTCATACATCTCTTCCTTCACTCTTGCTGCCTTCGGATTGCACCTTCTAAATGAAACAAACATTTATTGCTTGTCTTGAGTTCTGTTTCATAGGGAACCTGGGCTAAGGCAGGTTTTTGTTTTGTTTATAATGTTTATTTATTTTTGAGAAAGGGAGAGAGAGAGAGAGAAATATATGAGTGGGGGAGGGGTAAAGAGAGGGAGGAAGACAAGGATCTGAAGCAGGCTCTGCACTGAGAGCAGAGAGCCCAATGTGGGGCTTGAATTCACCAACTGTAAGATCATGAGCTGAGCTGAAGTCAGATGCTTAGCCAACTGAGCCACCCAGGTGCCCCAGGAAGATTGGTTTTAGAAACTGGTCTTAAAATTGGAAGTTGTTAACAGTAGCAGCTCAAAATGGTGATGTACCCTATATTTGATAATTTGGAAAGAACTCTGAGTCATATTTTTGGAGGAAAGTTAACCCTGATTGTTTCTAGATAGTAAGATTTTGGACATTTCTTATTCTTTTTTTAACCATTATAAATTTATTGTTACAGTTTTTAAAACAAGTATATATTTAACTTCTAAACAGAATAATTTTTGACAGTGCAATTTTTACACTAAATTGTTGACAAAATTCTCAACACTATATAATTTCTTCTAATGAATAAATTTTAAGTATAAATGTTTTATCAATGCCAAGTCTACATAGAAGTAATTTTTATGTATATAAATAGGTACATAATATATAAAGTACCTAACCATTTTTGAATAGAACTTTTATCAAATCAATTTGTTTTTTAATTAGGCTGTCTACTGATAAATCACTTTACTCAGCATCCAGTTTCAGAAATGCCATTTAATAATTGTCTATTTACAAAGAACAACAGTCCTTTTATGAC
>NW_024413778.1:0-1708 GCF_014898765.1 Herpailurus yagouaroundi | reverse complement strand
GTGTTACACGACCAGCACTGTTCCTCAGCTGCTGGTTCATCTCAGGGCAGCAGACAAGTCTATCTCTTTCGGTGGTTGTGTAGCTCAGATGTTCGTCTCTCTAGGGTTGGCATCTACAGAATGCATTCTGTTAGGGGTGATGGCATTTGACCGCTACGCAGCTGTCTGCAGGCCCCTGCACTACACAGTGATCATGCACCCCCGTCTGTGCGCCCTGATGGCTTCTGCATCGTGGTTCCTTGGTTTTGTCAACTCCTCATTGCACACAGTGCTCACCTTCCTTGTACCACTCTGTGGGAGAAATAAAATAGACCACTTCTTTTGTGAGGTCCCCCCACTGCTCAAGCTTGCCTGTGTCGACACCACTGTGAATGAGTCTGAGCTCTTTGTCAGCGTGATCATTCTCCTCATACCTGTGGCATTAATCACATTCTCCTATGGTCGGATTGTCAAGACAGTGTTAAGAATAAAGTCAGCTTCAGGGAAGAGGAAAGCTTTTGGGACATGTGGGTCCCACTTCACAGTGGTCTCCCTGTTCTATGGCACAGGCATCTACATTTACCTCCAGCCCAGCAACAACTACTCCCAGGATCAGGGCAAGTTCGTTTCTCTCTTCTACACCATCGTCACCCCCATGGTCAACCCCTTTATATATACCCTTCGGAACAAGGATGTGACTGGAGCAATGAAGAAGGTGCTTTGTAGGGGCTATGACTCCAGATGACTCGGTACAGAAGTCCCTGTGATGGAATACTTTGAATGTCAGAGCCCTTAAGATTATGTGTCTGCACGTGTCATCCAATGTTTCCGCTGATGACTCTCATGAGAATTACCTTACTTCATTGTTTTAAGCAACGAGTGTTCAAACTCTGAATTCATGGATTCAACAGTGCAAGAGAGTTCCCATTTCTAAATATCCTTGACCTCACCTGTTGTTTCTGGTGTTGTTGATTTTAGCTATTCTCACATAGATGAAGTGACATATCATTGCATTTTTGGTTTGTATTTACGTGATGATCAGTGATGTTGAGCATGTTTTGACAATGTTTTTTTTTTTTTTGTCATCATGTTGTCTTCTTTGGAGAATGTCTATTCATGTATTCTGGCCATTTTTAATTGGATCATTTGTATTTTGGGCATTGTATGTATAAGACCTTTATAAATTACGATATAAACCCTTTATTGGTTATGTCATTTGTCAATATATTCTCCCATTCAGTAGTTTTCTTTTAACTTTGAAACACAAGTAAATTTGAAATATTTTTCAAATGATTTTATTCTAGTTTTTTTAATTAAGTGTTTTTACTTATTCATCTTTATCATAAATATTATTTCTTTTTAAAATAAATGTATTTATTTCAATTCAAGTTAGTTAACAGATAGTGTTGTATTGGTTTCAGGAGTAAAACCCAGTGATTCATCACTTACATATGAAGCCATGTACTCTTCCCAAGAAGTGCCCTCCTAATACCCATCATACATTTCGCCCATGCCCCCACTCCTCTCTCCTCCAGCAACCCTCAGTTTGTTGTTTGTATGTAAGAGTCTCCTATCATTTGCCTCCTTCTGTGTTTCTTTTTTTTTCCTTCCCTTCTCCTCAGTTAATCCGTTACATGTCTTAAATTCCACATTTAAGTGAAATCATATTTGTCTTTCTCTGATCGATTTATTTCACTCAGCAAAATACAGTCTAATTCTATCTATGTCG
>NW_024413777.1:0-1585 GCF_014898765.1 Herpailurus yagouaroundi | reverse complement strand
TGGAGGCATTTGTCCATTTCTTCCAGGTTGTCCAGTTTGTTGGCATAGAAGATTTCATAGTGTTTCCTGATGAATGCTTGAATTTCTGAGGGATTCTTTGTAATAATTCCATATTCATTCGTGATTTGACCTATTTGGGTCCCTTCTCTTTTCCTTTTGAGAAGCCAGGCTAGACGTTTATCAATTTTGTGTATTTTCTCAAAAACACAACTCTTGGTTTCATTGATGTGCTCTACTGTTTTCCTTTAGACCCCATATTGTTTACTTCTGCTCTGATCTTTATACTTTTTCTTCTTCTGCTCGCTTTGGGGTGTCTTTGCTGTCCTGCTTCTAGTTCCTTTAGGTGTGCTGTTAGATTTTGTATTGGGGATTTTTCTTGTTTCTTGAGATAGGCCTGGATAACAACGTTTGTTATTGTAGTTGTAGTTGTAGTTGTAGTTGTAGTTGTTGTTGTTGTTGTTGTTCTTGTTGTTCTTGTTCTTGTTCTTGTTGTTCTTGTTGTTCTTGTTGTTCTTGTTGTTCTTGTTGTTGTGTTTTGGTTTGTTTGTGTTGTTCCCTGTCAGGACTGCCCTTGCTGCATCCCGAAGGGTTTGCATTGTTGTATTTCATTTTCATTTGTTTCCTTATATCTTTTAATTTCTTCTCAAATTGCCTGGTTGACCCATTTATTCATTGGTGGGATGTATTTTAACCTCCATGCTTTTGGAGATTTTCCATCTTTTTTTTCTGTGTTTAATTTAATGTCCCTGCAATTACCACATTCTTCTCAACAAGGTTCTATATGTTTTTAATTAATCGTTTTCTATATTTGTGTGTCTCCGAATTTGGTGTGTAGACATTTAAAATTTTTATCTCTTCATGATGGAGAGACCCTGGAATTAATATAGAAAGTCCTTCGTCATCTTTTGTTACAGCCTTTGATTTCAACTCTAGTTTGTATGATATAAGTTGGCTACTCCAGGTTTCTTTTGACCTCCAGTAGCATGATAGATACTTCTCCATCCCCTCACTTTCAATCTGAAGGTGTCCTCATGTCTATAAGCAGTCTCTTGTAGACAGCAAATAGATGGGTCTTGTTCTGTTTTTTGTTTTTGTTTTTTCTATCCATTCTGTTATGCTATGATTTTGGTTGGAGCATTTAGTCCATTGAAATTCAGTGTTATTATGGAAAGATATGCGATTAGAGTCATTGTGATGTCTGTAGGTTTCATGCTTGCCGTGGTGCACCAGTTTCCTTTCCCACCAACAATGGGAGAGGGTTACTCTTTCTCCATATCCTCACCAGCATCTGTGGTTTCCTAAGTTGCTCATTTTAGCCACACTGACTAGTGTGAGGTGGTATCTCAGTGTGGCTTTGATGTGTATTTTCCTGATGATGAGTGATGTTGAGCATCCTTTCATGTGTGTTTGGGCCATCTGGATGTCTCCTTTGGAAAAGTGTCTATTCATGCCTTCTGCCCATTGTTTCACTGTGTTACATTTTCCAGGGGTGACTTGGGTAAGTTCTTTATACTTTTTATATACTAACCCTTTATCCAATATGTCATTCGCAAATATCTTCACTCCTTCCATCGGTTGCCTTTTA
>NW_024413776.1:0-1081 GCF_014898765.1 Herpailurus yagouaroundi | reverse complement strand
GTGCGAGTTGGATGCTAGTGAACACTCCTAGCCTGTGGACAATGTTCTCTGGACGCTGGGGTCCTGTAGGCAGTGCCGTCTAGGGTTGGAGGCACCCGCACAGCCCACCGTGCCCACCAGCTCATTAGCAGCTATTCACGGTTGACTCAGGACTTCGTGGGTGTCCGTTGGCCAAAGCGGAGGTACTGGCCTGGGGTAGGGCAGCCTAGAGGAGGGGTCTCCTTCCTTAGGACATGACACTGAGTTCCTGAAATCAGGTTACGGGCCTGACCTTGGTCCCCACATCCTGAATTTCTACTTGAGATGTAAAGGCACAGGTCGGGGTAGATGTTCCTAAGAAGAGGAATAGCGTTATCGAGCCTTGATGAAAGGGAGGCCCGTGTCCCTTGAATCCCCTGAGATTTTTCCCTGCAGGAGCTGGTCGGACGTCAACATGAAACACCCAGGAGACAGACCAGGCAGCAGCCTCCCCAACTTGGGACGTCTATCCAAGGCCATCGGGTTTTGTTTTCACCAGAAAACTCAAAACACTCACCCTTAACTTACACCAGAAACTCGTGTGCTTGGCCCTCAGGGTCAGAGAATAAAACATAAGTTTCCGCGGAGTGAAGCTTCTGATGCCAGCCTGACGGCTCGTGTTGGCCGAGCCCAGCCCGCCATGACACATGCACACAAGCGAGCACAACCAGACGCTAGACTCTTGGGCCGAGAATTCGACCTCACCTACTTAGAGAAGCACTTCATTGCCTTTAGGACTGTATGGTAGTTTGGAGGGACAGGTGTTGAGATAAGGATTCAATTATAACTGAGACAATTCCAAGGACACTTTTAAGCTGCTTTGCTTGAAAAATACTTGGGTGCTGATCCCTTCTTGTGGGGTGGCCAGGGTCTTTTCTAAGTGATGGCCGTTGCTGCGTGTGAGGTGTGGTGGTCATGCTTTCTGTTGCCTGCTCCCAAGGAAAGAGGTGCCAGCAGGTGTGGCTTAGAGATGAGGAAGCCCGAGCATGGAGGGACTGTCCATTGCCTAGCTTGCAGGTGTGTCCTGTGGGCTCTTCCTCCTCCCTGGGCCCCCCGACTGCAG
>NW_024413775.1:0-1134 GCF_014898765.1 Herpailurus yagouaroundi | reverse complement strand
AGAAACAAGAAAAATCCCAAATACAAAATCTAACAGCACACCTAAAGGAAATAGAAGCAGAACAGCAAAGGCAGCCTAAACCCAGCAGAAGAAGAGAAATAATAAAGATCAGAGCAGAAATAAACAATATAGAATCTAAAAAAACTGTAGAGCAGATCAACGAAACCAAGAGTTGGTTTTTTGAAAAAATAAACAAAATTGACAAACCTCTAGCCAGGCTTCTCAAAAAGAAACGGGAGATGACCCAAATAGATAAAATCATGAATGAAAATGGAATGATTACAACCAATCCCTCAGAGATACAAACAATTATCAGGGAATACTATGAAAAATTATATGCCAACAAATTGGACAACCTGGAAGAAATGGACAAATTCCTGAACACCCACACTCTTCCAAAACTCAATCAGGAGGAAATAGAAAGCTTGAACAGACGTTTAAAGCAGAGATAATACCTATCCTTCTCAAGCTATTCCAAGAAATAGAAAGGGAAGGAAAACTTCCAGACTCATTCTATGAAGCCAGTATTACTTTGATTCCTAAACCAGACAGAGACCCAGTAAAAAAAGAGAACTACAGGCCAATATCCCTGATGAATATGGATGCAAAAATTCTCAATAAGATACTAGCAAATCGAATTCAACGGCATATAAAAAGAATTATTCACCATGATCAAGTGGGATTCATTCCTGGGATGCAGGGCTGGTTCAACATTCGCAAATCAATCAACGTGATACATCACATTAACAAAAAAAAAGAGAAAAACCATATGATCCTGTCAATCGATGCAGAAAAGGCCTTTGACAAAATCCAGCACCCTTTCTTAATAAAAACCCTTGAGAAAGTCGGGATAGAAGGAACATACTTAAAGATCATAAAAGCCATTTATGAAAAGCCCACAGCTAACATCATCCTCAACGGGGAAAAACTGAGAGCTTTTTCCCTGAGATCAGGAACACGACAGGGATGCCCACTCTCACCGCTGTTGTTTAACATAGTGCTGGAAGTTCTAGCATCAGCAATCAGACAACAAAAGGAAATCAAAGGCATCCAAATTGGCAAAGATGAAGTCAAGCTTTCGCTTTTTGCAGATGACATGATATTATACATGGAAAATCCGATAGACTCCACCAA
>NW_024413774.1:0-1029 GCF_014898765.1 Herpailurus yagouaroundi | reverse complement strand
AGTAGTCAAAGTTATGTGGAAAAAAGAAAGCCAAAGTGGGAGGCAGCGCAGATTTTCGCCTCTCCTATGAAGCTGTAATCATTAAGATAGTATGACATTGGCCCAAAAACAGGCAAATGAACCAATGAAACAGCATAGAGAACCCAGAAGGGACCCCAGAAATGTATGGTGAACTAATCTTTGACAAAACTGGAAAGACAATCCAATGGAGAGAAGACAGTCTCTTTCCAAAGGGTGCTGGGAGAACTGAACAGTAACATGATGAAGAATAACCTAGATGAGTTTCTTACAACGTGCACAAAAATAAATGCAAAATGGATGAAAGCCTTAAATGTGAGACAGGAAACCATCAAAACACGAGAGGAGAAAAGAGGAAAAAAAACCTTTGACCTCAACTGCAGCAATTTCCTTCTTGGCATGTCTGAATAGACAAGGGAATAGACAAGGGAATGAAAAGCAAAAATGAATGATCAGGACCCGGTCAGGATAAAAATCTTCGGCACTGCAAAGGAAACAATCAGCAAAAATAAAAGGCAACCGATGGAAGGAGTGAAGATATTTGCGAATGACATATTGGATAAAGGGTTAGTATATAAAAAGTATAAAGAACTTACCCAAGTCACACCTGGAAAATGTAACACAGTGAAACAATGGGCAGAAGGAATGAATAGACACTTTTCCAAAGGAGACATCCAGTTGGCCCAAAAACACATGAAAAGATGCTCACCATCACTCATCATCAGGAAAATACACATCAAAGCCACACTGAGATACCACCTCACACTAGTCAGTGTGGCTAAAATGAGCAACTTAGGAAACCACAGATGCTGGTGAGGATATGGAGAAAGAGTAACCCTCTCCCATTGTTGGTGGGAAAGGAAACTGGTGCACCACGGCAAGCATGAAACCTACAGACATCACAATGACTCTAATCGCATATCTTTCCATAATAACACTGAATTTCAATGGACTAAATGCTCCAACCAAAATCATAGCATAACAGAATGGATAGAAAAAACAAAGCAAAAA
>NW_024413773.1:0-1051 GCF_014898765.1 Herpailurus yagouaroundi | reverse complement strand
ATCTGTTCCAATGTCTCATTCAGGGCCCTTGTTTCTTTATTGACCATGTGTCTAGATGATCTATCCATTTCTGTAAGTGGGGTGTTAAAGTCCCCTGCAATTACCACATTCTTCTCAATAAGGTTGCTTATGTTTATGAGTAATTGTTTTATATATTTGGGCGCTCCGGTATTCGGCGCATAGACATTTATAATTGTTAGCTCTTCCTGATGGATAGACCCTGTCACTATTATATAATGTCCTTCTTCATCTCTTGTTACAGCCTTTAATTTAAAGTCTAGTTTGTCTGATATAAGTATGGCTACTCCAGCTTTCTTTTGGCTTCCAGTAGCATGATAAATAGTTCTCCATCCCCTCACTCTCAATCTGAAGGTGTCCTCAGGTCTAAAATGAGTCTCTTGTAGACAGCAAATAGATGGGTCTTGTTTTTTTATCCATTCTGATACCCTATGTCTTTTGGTTGGCGCATTTAATCCATTTACATTCAGTGTTATTATAGAAAGATATGGGTTTAGAGTCATTGTGATGTCTGTATGTTTTATGCTTGTAGTGATGTCTCTGGTACTTTGTCTCACAGGGTCCCCCTTAGGATCTCTTGTAGGGCTGGTTTAGTGGTGACAAATTCCTTCAGTTTTTGTTTGTTTGGGAAGACCTTTATCTCTCCTTCTATTCTAAATGACAGGCTTGCTGGATAAAGGATTCTCGGCTGCATATTTTTTCTGTCTAACAAACTGAAAATCTCGTGCCAACTCTTTCTGGCCTGCCAAGTTTCAAAAGAGAGATCAGTCACGAGTCTTATAGGTCTCCCTTTATATGTGAGGGCACGTTTACCCCTTGCTGCTTTCAGAATTTTCTCTTTATCCTTGTATTTTGCCAGTTTCACTATGATATGTCGTGCAGAAGATCGATTCAAGTTACGTCTGAAGGGAGTTCTCTGTGCCTCTTGGATTTCAATGCCTTTTTCCTTCCCCACTTCAGGGAAGTTCTCAGCTATTATTTCTTCAAGTACCCCTTCAGCACCTTTCCCTCTCTCTTCCTCCTCTGGGATACC
>NW_024413771.1:0-2317 GCF_014898765.1 Herpailurus yagouaroundi | reverse complement strand
GGTTAGATTTATTCCTAGGTATTTTATGCTTCTTGGTGCAATTGTGAGAGGGATCAGTTTCTTTATTTGTCTTTCTGTTGCTTCATTGTTAGTGTATAAGAATGCAACTGATTTCTGTACATTGATTTTGTATCCTGCAACTTTGCTGAATTCATGGATCAGTTCTAGCAGACTTTTGGTGGAGTCTATCGGATTTTCCATGTATAATATCATGTCATCTGCAAAAAGCGAAAGCTTGACTTCATCTTTGCCAATTTGGATGCCTTTGATTTCCTTTTGTTGTCTGATTGCTGATGTTAGAACTTCCAGCACTATGTTAAACAACAGCGGTGAGAGTGGGCATCCCTGTCGTGTTCCTGATCTCAGGGAAAAAGCTCTCAGTTTTTCCCCGTTGAGGATGATGTTAGCTGTGGGCTTTTCATAAATGGCTTTTATGATCTTTAAGTATGTTCCTTCTATCCCGACTTTCTCAAGGGTTTTTATTAAGAAAGGGTGCTGGATTTTGTCAAAGGCCTTTTCTGCATCGATTGACAGGATCGTATGGTTTTTCTCTTTTTTTTTTTTTTTTTGTTAATGTGATGTATCACATTGATTCATTTGCGAATGTTGAACCAGCCCTGCATCTCAGGAATGAATCCCACTTGATCATGGTGAATAATTCTTTTTATATGCCGTTGAATTCGATTTGCTAGTATCTTATTGAGAATTTTTGCATCCATATTCATCAGGGATATTGGCCTGTAGTTCTCTTTTTTTACTGGGTCTCTGTCTGGTTTAGGAATCAAAGTAATACTGGCTTCATAGAATGAGTCTGGAAGTTTCCTTCCCTTTCTATTTCTTGGAATAGCTTGAGAAGGATAGGTATTATCTCTGCTTTAAACATCTGGTAGAACTCCCCTGGGAAGCCATCTGGTCCTGGACTCTTATTTGTTGGGAGATTTTTGATAACCGATTCAATTTCTTCGCTGGTTATGGGTCTGTTCAAGCTTTCTATTTCCTCCTGATTGAGTTTTGGAAGAGTGTGGGTGTTCAGGAATTTGTCCATTTCTTCCAGGTTGTCCAATTTTTTGGCATATAATTTTTCATAGTATTCCCTGATAATTGTTTGTATCTCTGAGGGATTGGTTGTAATCATTCCATTTTCATTCATGATTTTATCTATTTGGGTCATCTCCCTTTTCTTTTTGAGAAGCCTGGCTAGAGGGTTGTCAATTTTGTTTATTTTTTCAAAAAACCAACTCTTGGTTTCGTTGATCTGCTCTACAGTGTTTTTAGATTCTATATTGTTTATTTCTGCTCTGATCTTTATTATTTCTCTTCTTCTGCTGGGTTTAGGCTGCTTTTGCTGTTCTGCTTCTATTTCCTTTAGGTGTGCTGTTAGATTTTGTATTTGGGATTTTTCTTGTTTCTTGAGATAGGCCTGGATTGCAATGTATTTTCCTCTCAGGACTGCCTTCGCTGCGTCCCAAAGCGTTTGGATTGTTGTATTTTCATTTTCGTTTGTTTCCATATATTTTTTAATTTCTTCTCGAATTGCCTGGTTGACCCACTCATTCGTTAGTAGGGTGTTCTTTAACCTCCATGCTTTTGGAGGTTTTCCAGACTTTTTTCTGTGGTTGATTTCAAGCTTCATAGCATTGGGGTCTGAAAGTACGCATGGTATGATTTCAATTCTTGTAAACTTATGAAGGGCTGTTTTGTGACCCAGGATATGATCTATCTTGGAGAATGTTCCATGTGCACTCGAGAAGAAAGTATATTCTGTTGCTTTGGGATGCAGAGTTCTAAATATATCTGTCAAGTCCATCTGATCCAATGTCTCATTCAGGGCCCTTGTTTCTTTATTGACCGTGCGTCTAGATGATCTATCCATTTCTGTAAGTGGGGTGTTAAAGTCCCCTGCCATTACCACATTCTTCTCAATAAGGTTGCTTTTGTTTATGAGTAATTGTTTTATATATTTGGGCGCTCCGGTATTCGGCGCATAGACATGTATAATTGTTAGCTCTTCCTGATGGATAGACCCTGTCACTATTATATAATGTCCTTCTTCATCTCTTGTTACAACCTTTAATTTAAAGTCTAGTTTGTCTGATATAAGTATGGCTACTCCAGCTTTCTTTTGGCTTCCAGTAGCACGATAAATAGTTCTCCACCCCCTCACTCTCAATCTAAAGGTGTCCTCAGGTCTAAAATGAGTCTCTTGTAGACAGCAAATAGATGGGTCTTGTTTTTTTATCCCTTCTGATACCCTATGTCTTTTGGTTGGCGCATTTAATCCATTTACATTCAGTGTTATTATAGAAAGATATGGGTT
>NW_024413770.1:0-3175 GCF_014898765.1 Herpailurus yagouaroundi | reverse complement strand
ATTATGCTTTCACTCCCTCCCACTCTAACCTCTTTTTTTCCCCTTCCCCTCCCCCATGAGTTTCTGTTAAGTTTCTCAGGATCCACATAAGATTGAAAGCATATGATATCTGTCTTTCTCTGTATGGCTTATTTCACTTAGCATCACACTCTCCATTTCCATACACGTTGCTACAAAGGGCCATATTTCATTCTTTCTCATTGCCACGTAGTACTCCATTGTGTATACAAACCACAATTTCTTTATCCATTCATCAGTTGATGGACATTTAGGCTCTTTCCATGATTTGGCTATTGTTGAGAGTGCTGCTATAAACATTGGGGTACATGTGCCCCTATGCATCAGTACTCCTGTATCCCTTGGGTAAATTCCTAGCAGTGCTATTGCTGGGTCATAGGGTAGGTCTATTTTTAATTTTTTGAGGAACCTCCACACTGTTTTCCAGAGTGGCTGCACCAATTTGCATTCCCACCAACAGTGCAAGGGTGTTCCCGTTTCTCCACATCCTCTCCAGCATCTAGAGTCTCCTGATTTGTTCATTTTGGCCACTCTGACTGGTGTGAGGTGATATCTGAGTGTGGTTTTGATTTGTATTTCCCTGATGAGGAGTGACCTTGAGCATCTTTTCATGTGCCTGTTGGCCATCTGGATGTCTTCTTTAGAGAAATGTCTATTCATATTTTCTGCCCATTTCTTCATTGGGTTATTTGTTTTTCGGGTGTGGAGTTTGGTGAGCTCTTTAAAGATTTTGGATACTAGCCCTTTGTCCCATATGTCATTTGCAAATATCTTTTCCCATTCCGTTGGTTGCCTTTTAGTTTTGTTGGTTGTTTCCTTTGCAGTGCAGAAGTTTCTTATCTTCATAACGTCCCAGTAATTCATTTTTGCTTTTAATTCCCTTGCCTTTGGGGATGTGTCAAGTAAGACATTGCTAAGGCTGAGGTCAGAGAGGACTTTTCCTGCTTTCTCCTCTAAGGTTTTGATGGTTTCCTGTCTCACATTCAGGTCCTTTATCCATTTTGAGTTTATTTTTGTGAATGGTGTGAGAAAGTGGTCTAGTTTCAACCTTCTGCATGTTGCTGTCCAGTTCTCCCAGCACCATTTGTTAAAGAGACTGTCTTTTTTCCATTGGATGTCCTTTCCTGCTTTGTCAAAGATGAGTTGGCCATACGTTTGTGGGTCTAGTTCTGGGGTTTCTATTATATTCCACTGGTCTATGTGTCTGTTTTTGTGCCAATACCATGCTGTCTTGATGATGACAGCTTTGAAGTAGAGGCTAAAGTCTGGGATTGTGATGCCTCCTGCTTTGGTCTTCTACTTCAAAATTACTTTGGCTATTAGGGGCCTTTTGTGGTTCCGTATGTATTTTAGGATTGCTTGTTCTAGTTTCGAGAAGAATGCTGGTGCAATTTTGATTGGTATTGCATAGAATGTGTAGATAGCCTTGGGTAGTATTGACATGTTGACAATATTTATTCTTCAAATCCATGAGCAGGGAATGTTTTCCATTTCTTTAAATCTTCTTCAATTACCTTCATAAGCTTTCTATAGTTTTCACCATACAGATCTGTTACATCTTTGGTTAGATTTATTCCTAGGTATTTTATGCTTCTTGGTGCAATTGTGAATGGGATTAGTTTTTTATTTGTCTTTCTGTTGCTTCATTATTAGTGTATAAGAATGCAACTGATTTCTGTACATTCATTTTGTATCCTGCAACTTTGCCGAATTCATGTATCAGTTCTAGCAGACTTTTGGTGGAGTCTATCGGATATTCCCTGTATAGTATCATGTCATCTGCAAAAAGTGTAATCTTGACTTCATCTTTGCCAGTTTTGATGCCTTTGATTTACTTTTGTTGTCTGATTTATGATTCTAGAACTTCCAACACTATGTTAAACAACAGTGGTGAGGGTGGGCATCCCTGTCGTGTTCCTGATCTCAGGGAAAAAGCTCTCAGTTTTTCCCCATTGAGGACGATGTTAGCTGCGGGCTTTTCATAAATGGCTTTTATGATCTTTAAGTATGTTCCTTCTATCCCGACTCTTTGAAGGGTTTTTATTAAGAAAGTTGCTGAATTTTGCCAAATGCCCTTTCTGCATCCATTGACAGGATCCTATGGTTCTTGTCTTTTCTTATATTAAAGTGATGTATCACGTTGATTGATTTGCGAATGTTGAACCAGCCCTGCATCACAGGAATGAATCGCACTTGATCACGGTGAATAATTCTTTTTATATGCTGTTGAATTCGATTTGCTAGAATCTTATTGAGAATTTTTGCATCCATATTCATCAGGGATATTGGCCTGTAGTTCTCTTTTTTTGTTGGGTCTCTGTCTGTCTTGGAAATTAAAGTAATGCTGGCTTCATAGAATGAGTCTGGAAGTTTTCCTGCCCTTTCTATTTCTTGGAATAGCTTGAGAAGGATAGGTATTATCTCTGCTTTAAACATCTGGTAGAACTCCCCTGGGAAGCCATCTGGTCCGGAACTCTTATTTGTTGGGAGATTTTTGATGACTGATTCAATTTCTTCGCTGGTTGTGAGACTGTTAAAGCTTTCTATTTCCTCCTGATTGAGTTTTGGAAGGGTGTGGGTGTTTAGGAATTTTTCTATTTCTTCCAGGTTGTCCAATTTTTTGGCATATAATTTTTCATAGTATTCCCTGATCATTGCTTGTATCTCTGAAGGATTGGTTGTAATAATTCCATTTTCTTTCATGATTTTATCTATTTGGGTCCTCTCCCTTTTCTTTTTGAGAAGCCTGGCTAGAGGTTTGTCAATTTTGTTTGTTTTTTCAAAAAACCAACTCTTGGTTTCGTTGATCTGCTCTACCGTTTTTTTAGATTCTGTATTGTTTATTTCTGCTCTGATCTTTATGATTTCTCTTCTTCTGCTGGGTTTAGGCTGCCTTTGCTGTTCTGCTTCTATTTCCTTTAGGTGTGCTGTTAGATTTTATATTTGGGATTTTTCTTGTTTCTTGAGATAGCCCTGGATTGCAATGCATTTTCCTCTCAGGACAGTCTTTGCTGCATCCCAAAGCATTTGGATTGTTGTATTTTCATTTTCGTTTGTTTCCATAATTTTTTAAATTTCTTCTCTAATTGCCTGGTTGACCCAGTCATTCTTTAGTAGGGTGTTCTTTAACCTCCATGCTTTTGGAGGTTTTCCAGAC
>NW_024413769.1:0-1108 GCF_014898765.1 Herpailurus yagouaroundi | reverse complement strand
TACAAATATCCCGAGAAAAAATGTTTAGTCTTGGGCACCCCACGGCCCACTCACGTAGACACGTAACAATAACCATCACAAGGTCATTCTTGTTTTGTTTCCCTTCCGTCATTCACCTCCTATTGCTAACTTTCAAGTTCTGAAGTCATTGCTTTTTATATTCTGACCAGTGTACAGCGTTAAGAGAAATTCGAGGAAAGTTGTCTAGTGCAGGGACTAGTGTTTCAGTTGATATGAAAATGTTTTCGGTAAGGAAAGGAAAAAGATCTTAGCTAGGGCACCAACATACTCCATGTTACTTTATCAGGGGTGGCCCTTAGCTTTCCAAACCCTTAACACGCTCATGGGAAGGCAGTGTAACATGGGTGAGAGCATGCATGTTGGCATAGGAGCAGAGTTGGTGCCCATCCCAACCACCCCACTCGTGTTTGTGTTATCTTGGACCAATTACTTAACATATCTGAAACTCAGTTGCCTAATTTATAAAATGGAAATAATAACAAAGGGTCAAAAAGATTAAATGACACTATTGGCAAGGTGCTTAATCCAACACCTGACAACAGGGAACAAGTGATCCACAGATGATAGCCATCATTAGCCTCATTTGAACAGCTGAGACAGGCTAATATTCTGTCTGGGGTCAGATACCTATGGGGGAATCTCAGGTCTTCTGACACTGGCTCTTTAATTTGGAGGGAGCCCAGGGCCAGGATGGCTGAAAGAGTAAAAGGAGGTAGACCAGTAAGCCAGTCCTCTATCCACCTCTTATTGGATAGTCCAGTTGTATATTCATCTCTTTCCTTCCAATGAAAAAAAATGAAAATCTCTCTCTCTACATAAATAATACACAGACCCTTGCATGTAATATTAAGTGTTAGGCTCTATAAAACTGGCACATGCATCATCTCATTTAATCTCACAATGGCCCTGCATATGGCAGTCCTTATTCCAATTTCCAGGTGAGGAAATTGAGACCTAGGAAAGTCAAGTGCCTTCCCCGTAACTTGTCCATCCTTTGTGAGCCAGGCAGGGGCCGTGGGGCCGAGCATGCATTGTTTTTGGCACACGTTACACATTATTCACTGACAGCCTGGCATAATGCCGGCAG
>NW_024413768.1:0-1195 GCF_014898765.1 Herpailurus yagouaroundi | reverse complement strand
TTTTAGACCTGAGGACACCTTTAGATTGAGAGTGAGGGGATGGAGAATTATTTATCATGCTACTGGAAGCCAAAAGAAAGCTGGAGTAGCCATACTTATATCAGACAAACTAGACTTTAAATTAAAGGCTGTAACAAGAGATGAAGAAGGACATTATATAATAGTGACAGGGTCTATCCATCAGGAAGAGCTAACAATTATAAATGTCTATGCGCTGAATACCGGAGCGCCCACATATATAAAACAATTACTCATAAACGTAAGCAACCTTATTGATAAGAATGTGGTAATTGCAGGGGACTTTAATACCCCACTTACAACAATGGATAGATCATCTAGACACACGGTCAATAAAGAAACAAGGGCCCTGAATGAGACATTGGATCAGATGGACTTGACAGATATATTTAGAACTCTGCATCCCAAAGAAACAGAATATACTTTCTTCTCGAGTGCACATGGAACATTCTCCAAGATAGATCATATACTGGGTCACAAAACAGCCCTTCATACGTTTACAAGAATTGAAATTATACCATGCATACTTTCAGACCACAATGCTATGAAGCTTGAAATCAACCACAGGAAAAAGTCTGGAAAACCTCCAAAAGCATGGAGGTTAAAGAACACCCTACTAACGAATGAGTGGGTCAACCAGGCAATTAGAGAAGAAATTTAAAAATATATGGAAACAAACGAAAATGAAAATACAACAATCCAAACGCTTTGGGATGCAGCGAAGGCAGTCCTGAGAGGAAAATACATTCCAATCCAGGCCTATCTCCATAAACAAGAAAATCCCAAATACAAAATCTAACAGCACACCTAAAGGAAATAGAAGCAGAACAGCAAAGGCAGCCTAAACCCAGCAGAAGAAGAGAAATAATAAAGATCAGAGCAGAAATAAAAAATATAAAATCTAAAAAAACTGTAGAGCAGATCAACGAAACCAAGAGTTGGTTTTTTGAAAAAATAAACAAAATTGACAAACCTTTAGCCAGGCTTCTCAAAAAGAAAAGGTAGATGACCCAAATAGATAAAATCATGAATGAAAATGGAATTATTATAACCAATCCCTCAGAGATACAAACACTTATCAGGGAATACTATGAAAAATTATATGCCAACAAATTGCACAACCTGGAAGCAATGGACAAATTCCTGAACACCCACACTCTTCCAAAACTCAATCAGG
>NW_024413767.1:0-1714 GCF_014898765.1 Herpailurus yagouaroundi | reverse complement strand
ATCTTCTATGCCAACAAACTGGACAACCTGGAAGAAATGGACAAATGACCTCATACCCACACACTTCCAAAGCTCAAACGGGAAGAAATAGAAAATGTGAACGGACCCATAACTAGTGAGGAAGTTGAATCAGTTATCAAAAATCTCCCAATAAATAAGAGTCCTGGTCCAGGTGGCTTCCCTGGCGATTTCTAGCAGACAGTGAAAGCAGAGAAAATAGCTATCCTTCCGAAGCTGTTCCAAAAAATGGAAATGAAAGGAAAACTTCCAGACTCATTTTATGAAGCCAGAATTACGGTGATTCCCAAACCAGACAGAGACACAGAAAAACAGGAGAATTATAGGCCAATATCCCTGAAGAATAGGGGTGCAGAAATTCTCAACAAGATACTAGCAAATCACATTCAATAGCATATAGAAAGTATTATTCAACACGATCAAGTGGGATTCATTCCTGGCCTGCAGGGCTAGTGCCATATTCACAAATCAATCATTGTGCTACATCACATTAATAAAAGAAAGTTAAGAACCATAGTACACTGTCAATAGATGCAGAAAAAAAAACTATTTGAGAAAATACCGCATCCTTACATAATACAAACCCTCAAGACAGTTGGGATAGAAGTAAACTACTTTAAACATCATAAAAGCCATCATAAGCCCACAGTAAAGATCGTCCTCAATGGGGAAAAAACTGAGAGCATTCCCCCTGAGTTCAGGAACAACACAGAGATGTCCACTCTCACCCCGCTTGTTGAACATAGTGTTGGAAGTCTTAGCATCAGTAATCAGACAGCACATGAAATTAAAGGTATTATCATTTGCAACGATGAAGTCAAACTTCCACTTTTTGCAGATGGCATGACACTATACATGGAATTTCCTACAGACTCCATCAAAAGTCCTCTAGCACTGATACATGAATTTAGCAATGTTGCAGGGTACAAAATCAATGTACAGAAATTGGTTGCATTTTATAAACCAATAATGAGGCAACAGAAAGAGAAATAAAGAAACGGATCCCATTTACAATGCACCAAGAGTCATAAAGTACCTAAGAATAAAGCTAACCAAAGAGGTAAAAGATCTGTATTCTGAAAACTATAGAAGGCTTGTGAAGGAAATTGACGAAGATACAGAGAAAGCGAAAGCATTCCATGCTCCTGGATTGGAAGAATAAATATTGGCGAAATGTCAATACGACCCAACGCAGTCCTCACATTATATGCAGCACCAATCACATTACACAAGCACTCTTCTCCAAGCTGGAACAAACAATCATAAAATATGTATGGAAACACAAAAGACCCTGAATAGCCAAAGTAATACTGAAAAAGTAAACCAAAGTCAGAGGCACCACAATGCCAGTCTTTAGCCGCTACCACAAAGCTATAACCATCAGGACAGCATGGTATTGGCACAGAAACAAATACATAGACTTAATGGCATAGAATAGAGAACCAAGAATTGGACCCACATACGTATGGCCAACTAATCTTTGACAAAGCAGGAAAGAATATCCAATGGAAAAAAAGACAGTCTCTTTAACAAATGGTGTTAAGAGAAGTGAACATCAACATGCAGAAGAATGAAACTAGACCACTTTCTTACACCACTCACAAAAATAAACTCACAATGGTTGAAGGACGTGAATGTGAGACAGGAAACCATCAAACCCTGGAGGAGAAAGCAGGAAAAATCCTCTTTGACCTCA
>NW_024413766.1:0-1014 GCF_014898765.1 Herpailurus yagouaroundi | reverse complement strand
GTTCGAGCCCCGCATCGGGCTCTGTGCTGACAGCTCAGAGCCTGGAGCCTGTTTCGGATTCTGTGTCTCCCTCTTTCTGACCCTCCCCCATTCATGCTCTGTTTCTCTCTGTCTCAAAAATAAATAAACGTTAAAAAGATAGTTTATAAAAAAAAGGTTCAGCTGTTCTGCATCAGGAAATCTGCAATTCACTCATACTGAGTGACAGGAGTAAGCAATGCAAACAACTGTGTCTTTGTGCATGTTAGGGTAGTTTTCCTATGACAACACAGTTGTTAATTCAGAGAGTTAATAGATAAACACAGAATCCTGTGACCAGAGAGGCTCCCTGGAGAAACTGCTGTGTGGACAGGAAGCCCCAGACCCTGACAGGAAACCTGCCTGCAACCTCCATCTTCACCTGCTCCTGGCAACACAAAGCAAAATTGTGCATAGTGTGCGCCCCCTGGTGGTGCTGATCCCCTCCTGCAGAGAGGTTTGTGTGTGGGCTCCCAGTGAGGCCCCCTCACCGTGTCTCTTGCACAGTAATATGTGGCCGTGTCCTCGGTCTTCAGGCTGTTCATCTGCAGATATAGTGCGTTCTTGGAGTTGTCTTTGGAGATGGTGAATCGGCCCTTCACGGAGTCTGCATAGTTTGTGCTACTTCAATCAGTATAAATATATGCGACCCACTGCAGCCCCTTCCCTGCAGCCTGGCGGACCCAGCTCATGCTGGAACTACTGAAGGTGAATCCAGAGGCCACACAGGTGAGTCTCAGGGACCCCCCAGGCTTCACCAGGTTTCCCCCAGACTCCACCAGCTGCACGTCACACTGGACACCTGTAGACACAAGACATCTTGGTCAGGAATCTGTCACACATCCACTCTTTCTCAATCATGTCCACTCACATACTCAGTGTCTCTCGTTCACCATGAATTACCTTTTAAAAGAGCAACAAGGAAAACCCAGCAAAGCACAAATTCCATGGTGATGTGTCTATGTTCTGTGCTGATCACAGAATGGGAACACCTGG
>NW_024413765.1:0-1894 GCF_014898765.1 Herpailurus yagouaroundi | reverse complement strand
TCTCTCTCTCTATCTCTCTATATCTCTGTAGGAGGAGATAATGTATGTGTATGTGTATGTGTGTGTATATGTATAAAATGTCCTATTGTTCTGTTTCTCTGCAGAACCTGACTAATCTAATGCATAAGGTTAATCATTATATCATTCTCTTTAAAACATCCCCCACTCTCCAATATTCCATCCATGCACAAACTAAACTTGTGTGAGCCCAATTTTCTTACCTTTCCAAGGATGATTCTCAGCAGTTCAATGTTCTTTTATAAAATACAAATATACATTCATTATTTGCCTTTTAAACACAACAATCTATTTAGTTATCATAAGCCAGACACTGTCCTAGACCTGAGAGATAGAGAAATAAGCAAGACCAAAGTCATGTTCTGTTGGCTTTTTCATTCCAACAAATGAAATCGATCTGATTTCACAGATGAAAAGTAAATACATAAAGCAATTTTAGTTAGTAATAAACATATAAAAATTCAAAGCAAGATAAGTAGTTAGAGAATACGAGGTGAAGCACGTTGGATTTGGTCATCGGGGAGGTCTCTCTGAAGAGGAGAAATTAGAGCTAAGAATTAAATAAAGTACGGAACAGGGGATCCTGGGAAGATGGCGGCGTAGGACCCTGGGCTCACGCGCATCCTGCTGATCACTTAGATCCCACCTACACCTGCCTAAATAACCCAGAAAACCGCCAGAAGACTAGTAGAACAGAGTCTCCGGAGCCAAGCACAGATGAGAGGCCCACAGAAGAGGGTAGGAAGGGCGAAGAGGCAGTATTACTTTGATTCCTAAACCAGACAGAGACCCAATAAAAAAAGAGAACTACAGGCCAATATCCCTGATGAATATGGATGCAAAAATTCTCAATAAGATACTACCAAATAGAATTCAACAGCATATAAAAAGAATTATTCACCATGATCAAGTGGGATTCATTCCTGGGATGCAGGGCTGGTTCAACATTCGCAAATCAATCAACGTGATACATCACATTAATAAAAGATAAGAACCATATGATCCTGTCAATCGATGGAGAAAAGGCCTTTCATAAAATGCAACAACCTTTCTAAATAAAAACCCTCGAGAAAGTCGGGATAGAAGGAACATACTTAAAGATCATAAAAGCCATTTATGAAAAGCCCACAGCTAACATCATCCTCAATGGGGCAAAACTGAGAGCTTTTTCCCTGAGATCAGGAACACGACAGGGATGCCCACTCTCACCGCTGTTGTTTAACATAGTGCTGGAAGTGCTAGCATCAGCAATCAGACAACAAAAGGAAATCAAAGGCATCAAAATTGGCAAAGATGAAGTTAAGCTTTCACTTTTTGCAGATGACATGAAATTATACATGGAAAATCCGATAGACTCCACCAGAAGTCTGCTAGAACTGATACATGAATTTAGCAAAGTTGTAGGATACAAAATCAATATACAGAAATCAGTTGCATTCTTATACACTAATAATGAAGCAACAGAAAGACAAATAAAGAAACTGATCCCATTCACAATTGCACCAAGAAGCATAAAATACCTAGGAATAAATCTAACCAAAGATGTAAAAGATCTGTATGCTGAAAACTATAGAAAGCTTATGAAGGAAATTGAAGAAGATATAAAGAAATGGAAAAACAACCGTGCTCATGGATTGGAAGAATAAATATTGTCAAAATGTCAATACTACCCAAAGCTATCTACATATTCAGTGCAATCCCAATCACATGTGCACCAGCATTCTTCTCGAAGCTAGAACAAGCAATCCCAAAATTTGTATGGAACCACAAAAGACCCCAGATAGCCAAAGTAATATTGAAGAAGAAGACCAAAGCAGGAGTCATCACAGTCCCAGACTTTAGCCTCTACTACAAAGCTGTCATCATCAAGACAGCA
>NW_024413764.1:0-1439 GCF_014898765.1 Herpailurus yagouaroundi | reverse complement strand
ATTTATTTTCAAATTGGTTTCCCCGCAACACCCAGTGTTCATCCCAACAGGTACCCTCCTCAATGCCCATCACCCACTTTCCCCTCTCCCCAACCCCACGTCAACCCTCAGTCTGTTATCAGTATTGAAGAGTCTCTTATGGTTTGCCTCCCTCCCTCTTTATAACTATTTCCCCGCATCACCTCCCCCATGGTCTTCTGCTAAGTTTCTCAGGATCCACACGTGGATGAAAACATATGGTATCTGTCTTTCTCTGCCTGACTTATATCACGTAGCATAATACCCCCCCGGTTCCATCCACGTTGCTACAAATGGCCAGCTTTCGTTCTTTCTCATTGCCAAGTAGTATTCCTTGGTATACATCAACCACAACTTCTTTATCCACTTGTCAGTTGATGGACAGCTAGGCTCTTTCCATAAGTTGGCTGTTGTTGAAAGTAGTGCTATAAACATTGGGGTACATGCGCCCCTATGTCTCAGCACTCCTGTACCCCTTGGTTAAATTCCTAGCAGTGCTATTGCTAGGTCTTAGGGTAGATCTATTTTTAATGATTTGAGGAACCTCCACACTGTTTTCCAGAGTGGCTGCCCCAGGATGCATTCCCACCAACAGTGCAAGAGTGTTCCTGTTTCTCTGCATCCCCCCAGCATCTATAGTCTTCTAGTTTGCTCATTGTAGCCACTCTGACTGGCATGAGGTGGTATCTCAGTGCGGTTTTGCTTTGGATTTCCCTGACGAGGAGTGCTGTTGAGCATCTTTTCATGTGTCTCTTGACAATCTGGATGTCTTTTTTAGAACAGTGTCTGTTCAAGCCTTCTGCCCATTTCGTCACTGGATTCTTTGATTTCCGGGTGTGGAGTTGGTGAGTTCTTTTTACAGGTTTAGGGTACTAGCCAATTCTCCAGTATGACTTTTGCACACATCTTTTCCCATTCAGTAAGTTGCCTTTTAGTTTTGTTGATTGTTTCCTTCATTGTGGAGAAGTATTTTATTTTGATGAGATCCCAATAGTTCATTTTGCTTTTAATTCCCTTGCCTTTGGAGATGTGTCAGCTAAGAACTTGCTGACGCTGAGGTCAAAGAGGATTTTTCCTGCTTTCTCCTCCAGGGTTTGATGGTTTCCTGCCTCACATTCACATCCTTCGTCCATTGTGAGTTTATTTTTGTGAGTGGTGTAAGAAAGTGGTCTAGTTTCATTCTTCTGCATGTTGATGTTCACTTCTCTTAGCACCATTTGTTAAAGAGACTGTCTTTTTTTCCATTGGATATTCTTTCTTGCTTTGTCAAAGATTAGTTGGCCATACGTACGTGGGTCCAATTCTGGGGTCTCTATTCTTTGCCATTAAGTCTATGTATTTGTTTCTGTGCCAATACCACGCTGTCTTGATGGATATAGCTTTGTGGTAGCGGCTAAAGTCTGGCATTGTGGTGCCTCTGA
>NW_024413763.1:0-1177 GCF_014898765.1 Herpailurus yagouaroundi | reverse complement strand
AAGCTAGTATTCTGCAGCTCTGATTATCTGCTAAATTATACCAAGGCTTAGTTTAGAAGATTCTTTTGTTGTTGTTGTTGTTTTTGTTGTTGCTGCTCTTGTTGTTGCTGCTGCTCCTGCTGTTGTTTTTGTTGTGTAGAAATCATTTCTTCAGGTTCATCTAGTCTATCCAGTAACACCTGCAATAACAGTGAGAGGAACTTTGGTTTTATCTTTTTTCACTTTGTAACGCCAGTGGATTTTGTTTCTGTTTTTGTTTTTCAGCCTCCCTTTGGGAAGTTCTATTTCTTCCATCTTCTCGCTCATGTGTCCTAAATACACAACTGATTGTTTACTAGTTTCCGTCTCTGGGAGGTTGTTGCTGTTTGCAAGGTGTTAGTACTGACATGCCAGGCCTGGGGTGTTCATTCTTTCACAGATTTTTGTTCCAGGTCTTCATGACAAAGGCAACATAATAAAGAAGGTACTGAGTTGAAGCAGTTAGAAATTCACTTCAACTAGCCTGCCGGAGGAATTGCACTGCATTTAGAGCAGAAGACACAGAAATGAACCACAAATGGGCAAAATGAGTTGGGTATAAGAAAGAAAAATAATGCCAGTCCAGTTTTCTTTGCTTTTATGTGAACTATGGGATAAATGTGTAACATACTACAAACACTTATGATTTGGGCTCTTTGTTTTTATGTTCATGTTTGTTGGCTGGGTGGGTGGTTGATTGACAGTGTGTGTGAGGAAGGGGAGGGGATGAGAGAGGGGGAAGAGAAAATTCCAAGCATGCTCTGTGCAGAGTGTGACCTGGGGCTTGAAACCACAAATGGCGAAATCATGACCTGAACTGAAACTAAGAGTAGGTCACTCAACTAACTGAGCCACTCAGGCTCCCCTTGGCTGCTTATTGTATTTGCACATTGGGTCTTCGTGTTGGAAATACCAAAGGGAGTGGTGTACATGCATGATCTAAGGAAGGTGCAGCTAGGTAGATCTGGATTATTTTTTTTCCTTATGACACTTTATTCAGGAGTAATATTTCGTAAATTCATTAGAAAGACAGATTGAAAATTGTAATTGGGAGTAAATCAGGTAAGGAGTCATTGCAGTTGACCAGGAGAGGTGAACATGACAGCAATTAGTGTGGAAGCAGGAAATGGAGAGATGAGGACAGATGTGGTAGTTTTTT
>NW_024413762.1:0-1383 GCF_014898765.1 Herpailurus yagouaroundi | reverse complement strand
GGCACAGAGAACTCCCTTCAGACGTAACTTGAATCGATCTTCTGCACGACATATCATAGTGAAACTGGCAAAATACAAGGATAAAGAGAAAATTCTGAAAGCAGCAAGGGGTAAACGTGCCCTCACATATAAAGGGAGACCTATAAGACTCGTGACTGATCTCTCTTTTGAAACTTGGCAGGCCAGAAAGAATTGGCACGAGATTTTCAGTGTGCTAGACAGAAAAAATATGCAGCCAAGAATCCTTTATCCAGCAAGTCTGTCATTTAGAATAGAAGTAGAGAGAAAGATCTTCCCAAACAAACAAAAACTGAAGGAATTCGTCACCACTAAACCAGCCCTACAAGAGATCCTAAGGGGGACCCTGTGAGACAAAGTACCAGAGACATCACTACAAGCATAAAACATACAGACATCACAATGACTCTAAACCCATATCTTTCTATAATAACATTGAATGTAAATGGATTAAATGCGCCAACCAAACGACATAGGGTATCAGAATGGATAGAAAAACAAGACCCATCTATTTGCTGTCTACAAGAGACTCATTTTAGACCTGAAGACACCTTTAGATTGAGAGTGAGGGGATGGAGAACTATTTATCATGCTACTGGAAGCCAAAAGAAAGCTGGAGTAGCCATACTTATATCAGACAAACTAGACTTTAAATTAAAGGCTGTAACAAGAGATGAAGAAGGACATTATATAATAGTGACAGGGTCTATCCATCAGGAAGAGCTAACAATTATAAATGTCTATGCGCCGAATACCGGAGCGCCCAAATATATAAAACAATTACTCATAAACATAAGCAACCTTATTGATAAGAATGTGGTAATTGCAGGGGACTTTAACACCCCACTTACAGAAATGGATAGATCATCTAGACACACGGTCAATAAAGAAACAAGGGCCCTGAATGAGACATTGGATCAGATGGACTTGACAGATATATTTAGAACTCTGCATCCCAAAGCAACAGAATATACTTTCTTCTCGAGTGCACATGGAACATTCTCCAAGATAGATCATATACTGGGTCACAAAACAGCCCTTCATAAGTTTACAAGAATTGAAATCATACCATGCATACTTTCAGACCACAATGCTATGAAGCTTGAAATCAACCACAGAAAAAAGTCTGGAAAACCTCCAAAAGCATGGAGGTTAAAGAACACCCTACTAACGAATGAGTGGGTCAACCAGGCAATTCGAGAAGAAATTAAAAAATATATGGAAACAAACGAAAATGAAAATACAACAATCCAAACGCTTTGGGACGCAGCGAAGGCAGTCCTGAGAGGAAAATACATTGCAATCCAGGCCTATCTCAAGAAACAAGAAAAATCCCAAATACAAAATCTAACAGCACACCTAAAG
>NW_024413761.1:0-1690 GCF_014898765.1 Herpailurus yagouaroundi | reverse complement strand
CATGGAATGTTTTTCCATTTCTTTCTATCTTCTTCAATTTCCTTCATCAGCTTTCTATAGTTTTCAGCAACAGATCTTTTACATATTTGGTTAGCTTCATTCCTAGGTATTTTATGCTTCTTCCTGCAATTGTGAATGGGATCAGTTTCTTTATTTGTCTTTCTGTTGCTTTATTATTAGTGTATAAGAATGCAACTGATTTCTGAATATTCATTTTATATCCTGCAACTTTGCAGAATTCATGTATCACTTCTAGCAGACTTTTGGTGGAGTCTATCGGATTTTCCCTGTATAGTATCATGTCATCTGCAAAAAGTGAAAGCTTGACTTCATCTTTGCCAATTTTGATGCCTTTGATTTCCTTTTGTTGTCTGATTGCTGATGCTAGCACTGACAACACTATGTTAACCAACAGTGCTGAGAGTGGACATCCCTGTTGTGTTCCTGATATCAGGGGGAAAGCCCTTAGTTTTTCCACTTTGAGTATGATATTAGCTGTGGGCTTTTCATAAATGGCTTTTATGATCTTTAAGTATGTTCCTTCTATCCCGACTTTCTCAAGGGTTTTTATTAAGAAAGGGTGCTGGATTTTGTCAAAGGCCTTTTCTGCATCGATTGACAGGATCATATGGTTTTTCTCTTTTTTTTTTTTTTGTCAATGTGATGTATCCCGTTGATTGATTTGCGAATGTTGAACCAGCCCTGCATCCCAGGAATGAATCCCACTTGATCATGGTGAACAATTCTTTTTATATGCCGTTGAATTCGATTTGCTAGTATCTTATTGAGAATTTTGGCATCCATATTCATCAGGGATATTGGCCTGTAGTTCTCTTTCTTTACTGGGTCTCTGTCTGGTTTAGGAATCAAAGTAATATTGGCTTCATAGAATGAGTCTGGAAGTTTTCCTTCCCTTTCTATTTCTTGGAATAGCTTGAGAAGGATAGGTATTATCTCTGCTTTAAACGTCTGGTAGAACTCCCCTGGGAAGCCATCTGGTCCTGGACTCTTATTTGTTGGGACATGTTTGATAACCGATTCAATTTCTTCGCTGGTGATGGGTCTGTTCAAGCTTTCTATTTCCTCCTGATTGAGTTTTGGAAGAGTGTGGGTGTTCAGGAATTTGTCCATTTCTTCCAGGTTGTCCAATTTGTTGGCATATAATTTTTCATAGTATTCCCTGATAATTGTTTGTATCTCTGAGGGGTTGGTTGTAATAATTCCATTTTCATTCATGATTTTATCTATTTGGGTCATCTCCCTTTTCTTTTTGAGAAGCCTGGCTAGAGGTTTGTCAATTTTGTTTATTTTTTCAAAAAACCAACTCTTGGTTTCGTTGATCTGCTCTACAGTTTTTTTAGATTCTATATTGTTTATTTCTGCTCTGATCTTTATGATTTCTCTTCTTCTGCTGGGTTTAGGCTGCCTTTGCTGTTCTGCTTCTATTTCCTTTAGGTGTGCTGTTAGATTTTGTATTTGGGATTTTTCTTGTTTCTTGAGATAGGCCTGGATTGCAATGTATTTTCCTCTCAGGACTGCCTTCGCTGCGTCCCAAAGCGTTTGGATTGTTGTATTTTCATTTTCGTTTGTTTCCATATATTTTTTAATTTCTTCTCTAATTGCCTGGTTGACCCACTCATTCGTTAGTAGGGTGTTCTTTAACCTCCATGCTTTTGGAGGTTTTCCAGAC